>NC_087068.1:6821559-6868289 GCF_963678635.1 Symsagittifera roscoffensis | reverse complement strand
CCCTTTGTTTGCAACAAGGTAGAAGGTCTACATTAGTTTCCCTACTTCTGCAGAAGCTTTTTTGGAGGCACAACGTCACAATCCTTTATCGCCCCTCCTTCAACATTTCTTCTCGTTCTCTTCAGTCACAATCATTCGTTCTCAAAGTTCTCTGCAAGGTTCTCGTTATCATGGTCTCGTTTTCAAGGTTTTTGTTTTTAAGGGTTGCTAGTTACTGCATTCCGATTGGTCACAAAACCTCGTTTGGAAGCTTTCGATCCTATGTCCATCTGATACGAATTGTACACTCTGCTATGCTTCGACATACGTGTTTTGGAATATTCGTACATCCATGCAGTCATTTGGCTCTAAACCATGACAACAGTCTTCTTCTGGCCCCTATTTTCTTGACTTCCATCTGAAAAATCAAGACTTTGCACATTGTCTCAAAAAGATCTAAATCTTTTAGTCAATCAAGTTTTTCTAACTCTTCTTTGGTCGGTACTTCTTTTCGATTGCTCTCCATAACATGAGCTTCCGGCCATTGAATCACCATCATAAACCCGACTATCACTATTGTTATGCGCTGTGATGAGTCTGGTAATTCCATGGAGAGCAGCTCCCCAGAGTCCCAGACCAACACCAGATTACTTGGCCCAGGATACCACCATGTTTGTAGCAAACAATGGCGTGGGAACTCAACATGTGTCAACGTAATGCTTTTTCAATTTCGTTTCCCCGAAGTTTCCAGTAGTGGTTCCATTTCCATCATCACTCAGCGGATTTCATCTTTATCGTCTACTGTATTGTAATCCGTCGCTGTTGATCCGTTCGGCTTGTGTCTTTAAAAATCACTGAATTTCTCACTTGCATATCCGATGAACTTCTTTCCTAGTATTGGTTCCAACTCGTCCTTGGTTCTTCCTTGATGCGCGGCAAAAATCGTACAGAAAAACTTTTAAGATTTCTGCGACATTTTCTGGACTTCAGCAGTGTCGCCATCGATTTTTTTGTGAGACTAAGCTCCTTGTTTGAGAATCTTCGTATTTCATCGATCTTCTTCAGGGATTCCAGTTCCACAGGTTCTTTCATTTTCAACAGCTTTGGCTTGCTTTGATGAATGTCCAATAGCGCTTGTAAGAGCAAGGTCTTCGCTAGGTTTCTGTTTCTCTCAGCTTTTTGCACAGGTCTTCAGCGCTGGTACTGACATTTGTTCCAACGAACTACTGCTGCTCGTTCACAGATCATAAGGTCTCTTAGACTAGTCATCAAGAACATCTTCTCAACTCTCGGCCTTTTCCTTTCTTCCGAGTCTGACTTTCCAATCGTCAGTGCCGCCATACACCAAGCAAATCTGAGTAGCAGCTCAATTCTGACGTACGGTATCGCTAATAGAGCTTGTATATTCGGGCTAGTTTGCATTTTTTCTTCAAAGTGACGTAGTACTACTGCTCTCCAAGGCAAAATCACCAATTGATCCACTGTTTCCGCGTGCATTTCTGAGGTAACTAAGGTTCCATATGCTTTTTGCTTTATCACCGTGCCCTGTATCGTTTTTTTCCAGGTAACATTCCATGGCACCTTTATTTTCCAGAGCGATCAGGTGTCCTCTAGCTGAGTTCCTATAGTCCTTCATTTCCATTTGTCCACCTGCGGGCTCGTATGACGAGACGGTGTCCGATACTGTCAATCGGTTGTATGTCACTGGGGTCAGCTGTCCTATGACGCTTCCCTCTCCGTGATTCATGCATGATGGTCTGAAATATCGAACCACATTGGCTAAGTATTTCGATTTCTAGGGTAATTCCAGTAAGAGTGCGGTTACTCCTCTTAATCTTTTAGCTGGTTGACCTTAATTCCGCCATGAGGATAGGTGGTACCATTGTTACATCGGTCATCGTTTTGGATGTGCCAGGCAATCTGTCATCGCATTGCACTATATCAATGACATCCTCGACTCGTTTTTGTTTTGCTGAGTTAACAGCCTTTGCCGAAAGTTGAGCATCCATTTTCGTCTCCCCAGTTTTTCTCAAATTTACCTTGTTGCCAACTTCATCTTCATGTCATTAATCTTGTCAATCACCATTTTCCATCGCATCGTTCCTTTTTTTAGTTGTGGACACGTATACAACTTCTTCGTTGACTTCTTGTTGTGTCACCTTGATCGGATAATTATCCTCACTTTAGTCAGTGCCAGAATTAATTAATAAATCGCTCATCCTCCCTTCACATTCGTCCAATTTGTCAAGGATTTCCCGCATCAGTTGTCTGTTGAGACCTGTTTTCAACATGGACTGGATCTTCTACCACTGCACCACCCTCGAGACTTCATCCATGAAAACAACTCGGACCATACCATTTTTTCCTGACCTTGAAGGTCCATGCTCGTCGTTTTTCCTTTCGACTTGCTAGCTGACCGGCCTTTTCTTCTCATTGTTTTATCACAATTTCCTCACAGTCGAAGGGAGCTAGAGATGTCCTAGTCCGCAGCTTCCCAGTTATTACCAATTCTGGTTTCACACTCATTACTATCAGTGCGGCTTCTTGCAAGCCTGCCTTGCCTCTCATTGTATTTTGCGCCAGGTCCAACTTGACCCATTCTTCCTCGAATCTTCCAGGTTTCGGGGGTGGCTGAGTTGCTCATCCACATATGTAAACTGGGTTTATTGCAGCACAGCAGCATTTCTGCCTTTGAAGCACGGGTCCATCGATCCAGAGAATTTTGCCATTCTACTTTCGTTGGTCTCAAAGGCTCTCAACCTAGGAGTGTGTACTACGGAGTCTGCTCCGAGCAACATCTTCCGAGTTCAGGAAAAATCAAGTATCTCTTCTGGTAGGTTTTTGTAATCGCCCCAGTCTTCAGTTACTTTGCTCACATTCTGGCATGGAACTATTATACGAGGAGTTCTAGCTATTTCACTGTTCGTTCTGCCGTAGAGTCTCAAATTCAAGAGCTTCGGAAACACCTCGATATTCCCTCTATCCATTTCGCCCATTCGGTCACGGAAGTGGTCATTGAAGTTTGCTGCTGTCATTGAGTGTGCTCCAGTCCACAGCTGAAGCTGAATTGAGGTTCATGTGCAACACCGACCTTCTGTAGGCGTCCACCTCCGCATCAGGGAACGCCAACGTCACTGCTGGACCGTATACTGTCGTCACAAACTCGCTGGTTCCCATGATCAGTGCTAAAGGATCTGTCCTCATAGCTAGGTTTAAATCGGTAAGTAGGGGCATGCCCCCCGCATAACGTCGCACGTCCTTTTCTTTTTTCAAATGTCTCGTCTTCTCCGGTTCCAAAGCGATTCTGTTGAAGGAGCTATTGGATCAGAGTATGTCTTAGATCCTGTATTCTAGTCCAAGAGTCCGTAGACCTCTTCATCTCGAGGTTTTTCACGTAATCCTTCATCTGCTCGGGGTAGCCGTTTAAATTCGTCAATCCTCCCAACTTTTCATGCGTGATCGCAATCAATGTCAGGAGTTCATCCAGTCGGAGATTTTGTATTTCTCCAGTGTGCAATACTGCTAGTCTTTTGTGAAAATTTCTGCTCCAAACGTCACAAACAGGATCATCACGATAGCATGATAGCCCTTTTTGAGTAGCGCTATCAATGCATACACAAACTTTAGTCCATTCGGGAGATGTTCATATCCTGGGGATAACACGAACACTGGCTTTGGCGTTACTTTCTGGAAACCGCCCTCCGTTAACACGTCCATGGTCTCGCCAATGGACTCCAGAATGTCTTTGATTGCTGGCCACATCGCGTCTTCCGCCGTTAATGGCTCTCTGAGTCTGCTCAAGAGACATCTTTCTTGCAGGTAATGATTAATGCCGGCAAACACGATCAATATCGAATTCATTCTGGTTTGTCTTTGAACCCCAATGGCCATTGATGTGGATAGCATCCAATCCAGGTCGGTTCCCGCCAGCAATATTACATCGAGCCAAAACAGCTCGCAATCCTTAATATCTTTGCTTTTCTCACCTCTGATTTGTCGTACGCGGCGAAAATGGTCTCGTTTTTTGGGAATCTCAAGCCACCGTATCTTTCAGCATCACTTTTTTCGGATATGCTTTTTCTTTCATATGAACTGGAGGTGCTGGCACTTGTTCAAACATCCCTACATGTTGCCCTGTTGGTGCTCTACTTTTCAAGAATCTCCCTGGTCTCTCTTCTCTAGTCTGCTGACTATGATTAATCTTTACATATTGCAGAGGTTTGCCATTCACGGGACCATGGTGTTGATTGAGGGCAGTCCCTCAAGGTCACTAAACCGTACTGCTATTGTAGAGCTGAGGTTGATCCCTGATGTTGAAAAAAGGCAGGAGTTTATCAATTATTGGAAAACAAATTATTAATTTTGAAAGAAATTTTGATCAACAATTCTCAACGAGTTGGAGTTTCAGCAAAACAACTAGAAGTTCTTGAGCAATCGTTACATTCCAGAACGCTCTCGAATCATCCCAATTATTTCTCATTTTACTATCTCTCTAAATCGTCGTTGTTTGTTCGACTAGCAAAAATCATTCTTCTGATACTTGCACTTCTTCTGCATTCACAAAATTAAAAAATGATCGTGTCCTTAGAAACGAATTTTTGAAAATTCACTTTTCAATTGAAACCGACCTCTCTCAAGTCGTTCAGTTTGTCGAATGAGACCGTTAATTCTCCGAAACAGCCAATTCTCCCACTAAACTGCTCCGGAATAAAATTAGTTTTTATCATGCTTTTTGAGCGTTTCTGGTCGAATTTCACATACTCCCCGGATAATCCGGTCAAGGCCCTCAGTGAAATCCGAGAAATTCATCAAAATGGTACTCTAACGTGTCATTGAACAGAATATACAAAACGCTAGAAATTTTTTTTCTATAGCCTTCTATATGTTAGAAGGCTATTGCTATAGTCTTCTAAACATTTCATAAATGTGCACTCTGAGGATGTGACCTAAGATAAAACATCTTTTTTGGCTTCTAGTGTCATCATCCCAAATTAAAGTTTCTTCTCCTAGGTTTAAAAGGTTTTGGGACACAGGACAGTCTTGTCAACCAACAAACTAGAATTATCCTTCTATGCTTCCTCCCTTCAGAAATTTAGTTGTTGTTGGTCCTGATTAAAAAATTTAAAAAACTCATTAGTTAGAGCGAACAATGAAATAACCTTCCTCTTCAAGAGATTACTCGAGACTTTCCTGTCACCACAAAGTAAACACTCATCTTATTTGATTAAAAACAATCATTCAGGTTGGCATAATTTAATTTTTTTTTCACTCAAGCCTTTCTAAATAAATAGTAAGAGTCTCTAAAAACACTAATTAAAATCACAATGCAAATCAATAAAAGCAACAAAATTGAAACTCAAAAATAATTAAAAGTTTTCTTTTTATTCAGTTTCAAATTCAAGCCTGCCGCTTGGTTTCTCTATTGAGTTTTTCTCGCACAAAAGTAGTTCTGAGTTTTAATTTGCCCTTCTTTGTTACTCCTTCGTTCGTATATCGGTGGCCATTCTGACACTGTTGAAGGCAGTCCTCCTACACCTCTGCCCTTCTACCCTTTGTTTGCAACAAGGTAGAAGGTCTACATTAGTTTTCCTACTTCTGCAGAAGCTTTTGTGGAGGCGCAACGTCACAATCCTTTATCGCCCCTCCTTCAACATTTCTTCTCCTTCTCTTCAGTCACAATCATTCGTTCTCAAAGTTCTCTGCAAGGTTCTCGTTATCATGGTCTCGTTTTCAAGGTTTTTGTTTTTAAGGGTTGCTAGTTACTGCATTCCGATTGGTCACAAAACCTCGTTTGGAAGCTTTCGATCCTATGTCCATCTGATACGAATTGTACACTCTGCTATGCTTCGACATACGTTTCTTGGAATATTCGTACATCCATGCAGTCATTTGGCTCTAAACCATGACAACAGTCTTATTCTGGCCCCTATTTTCTTGACTTCCATCTGAAAAATCAAGACTTTGCACATTGTCTCAAAAAGATCTAAATCTTTTAGTCAATCAAGTTTTTCTAACTGTTCTTTGGTCGGTACTTCTTTTTGATTGCTCTCCTTAACATGAGCTTGCGGCCGTTGAATCACCATCATAAACCCGACTATCACTATTGTTATGCGCTGTGATGAGTCTGGTAATTCCATGGAGAGCAGCTCCCCAGAGTCCCAGACCAACACCAGATTACTTGGCCCAGGATACCACCATGTTTGTAGCAAACAATGGCGTGGGAACTCAACATGTGTCAACATAATGCTTTTTCATTTTCGTTTCCCCGAAGTTTCCAGTAGTGGTTCCATTTCCATCATCACTCAGCGGATTTCATCATTATCGTCTACTGTATTGTAAATCGTCGCTGTTGATCCGTTCGGCTTGTGTCTTTCAAAATCACTGAATTTCTCACTTGCATATCCGATGAACTTCTTTCCTAATCCTGGGGATAACACGAACACTGGCTTTGGCGTTACTTTCTGGAAACCGCCCTCCGTTAACACGTCCATGATCTCGCCCATGGACTCCAGAATGTCTTTGATTGCTGGCCACATCGCGTCTTCCGCCGTTGCTGGCTCTCTGAGTCTGCTCAAGAGACCTCTTTCTTGCAGGTAATGATTAATGCCGGCAAACACGATCAATATCGAATTCATTCTGGTTTGTCTTTGAACCCCAATGGCCATTGATGTGGATAGCATCCAATCCAGTTCGGTTCCCGCCAGCAATATTACATCGAGCCAAAACAAGTCCGAGCTCGCAATCCTTAATATCTTTGCTTTTCTCACCTCTGATTTGTCGTACGCGGCGAAAATGGTCTCGTTTTTTGGGAATCTCAAGCCACCGTATCTTTCAGCATCGCTTTTTTCGGATATGCTTTTTCTGTCATATGAACTGGAGATGCTGGCACTTGTTCAAACATCCCTACATGTTGCCCTGTTGGTGCTCTACTTTTCAAGAATCTCCCTGGTCTCTCTTCGCTAGTCTGCTCACTATGATTAATCTTTACATATTGCAGAGGTTTGCCATTCACGGGACCCATGGTGTTGATTGAGGGCAGTCCCTCAAGGTCACTAAACCGTACTTCTATTGTAGAGCTGAGGTTGATCCCTGATGTTGAAAAAATGCAGGAGTTTATCAATTATTGGAAAACAAATTATTAATTTTGAAAGAAAGTTTGATCAACAATTCTCAACGAAACAACTAGAAGTTCTTGAGCAATCGTTACATTCCAGAACGCTCTCGAATCATCCCAACTATTTCTCATTTTACTATCTCTCTAAATCGTCGTTCTTTGTTCGACTACCAAAAATCATTCGTCTGATACTTGCACTTCTTCTGCATTCACAAAATTAAAAAATGATCGTGTCCTTAGAAACGAATTTTTGAAAATTCAGTTTTCAATTGAAACCGACCTCTCTCAAGTCGTTCAGTTTGTCGAATGAGACCGTTAATTCTCCGAAACAGCCAATTCTCCCACTAAACTGCTCCGGAATAAAATTAGTTTTTATCATGCTTTTTGAGCGTTTCTGGTCGAATTTCACATACTCCCCGGATAATCCGGCCAAGGCCCTCAGTGAAATCCGAGAAATTCATCAAAATGGTACTCTAAAGTGTCATCGAACAGAATTTACAAAACGCTAGAATTTTTTTTCTATAGCCTTCTATATGTTAGAAGGCTATTGCTATAGCCTTCTAAACATTTCATAAATGTGCATTCTGAGGATGTGACCTAAGATAAAACATCTTTTTTGGCTTCTAGTGTCATCATCCCAAATTAAAGTTTCTTCTCCTAGGTTTAAAAGGTTTTGGGACACAGGACAGTCTTGTCAACCAACAAACTAGAATTATCCTTCTATGCTTCCTCCCTTCAGAAATTTAGTTGTTGTTGGTCCTGATTAAAAAATTTAAAAAACTCATTAGTTAGAGCGAACAATGAAATAACCTTCCTCTTCAAGAGATTACTCGAGACTTTCCTGTCACCACAAAGTGAACACTCATCTTATTTGATTAAAAACAATCATTCAGGTTGGCATGTTTTAATTTTTTTTTTCACTCAAGCCTTTCTAAATAAATAGTAAGAGTCTCTAAAAACACTAATTAAAATCACAATGCAAATCAATAAAAGCAACAAAATTGAAACTCAAAAATAATTAAAAGTTTTCTTTTTATTCAGTTTCAAATTCAAGCCTAGCCGCTTGGTTTCTCAATTGAGTTTTTCTCGCACAAAAATAGTTATGAGTTTTAATTTGCCCTTCTTTGTTACTCCTTCGTTCGTATATCGGTGGCCATTCTGACACTGTTGGAGGCAGTCCTCCTGCACCTCTGCTCTTCTACCCTTTGTTTGCAACAAGGTAGAAGGTCTACATTAGTTTTCCTACTTCTGCAGAAGCTTTTGTGGAGGCGCAACGTCACAATCCTTTATCGCCCCTCCTTCAACATTTCTTCTCCTTCTCTTCAGTCACAATCATTCGTTCTCAAAGTTCTCTGCAAGGTTCTCGTTATCATGGTCTCGTTTTCAAGGTTTTTGTTTTTAAGGGTTGCTAGTTACTGCATTCCGATTGGTCACAAAACCTCGTTTGGAAGCTTTCGATCCTATGTCCATCTGATACGAATTGTACACTCTGCTATGCTTCGACATACGTTTTTTGGAATATTCGTACATCCATGCAGTCATTTGGCTCTAAACCATGACAACAGTCTTCTTCTGGTCCCTATTTTCTTGACTTCCATCTGAAAAATCAAGACTTTGCACATTGTCTCAAAAAGATCTAAATCTTTTAGTCAATCAAGTTTTTCTAACTGTTCTTTGGTCGGTACTTCTTTTTGATTGCTCTCCTTAACATGAGCTTCCGGCCGTTGAATCATCATCATAAACCCGACTATCACTATTGTTATGCGCTGTGATGAGTCTGGTAATTCCATGGAGAGCAGCTCCCCAGAGTCCAAGACCAACACCAGATTACTTGGCCCAGGATACCACCATGTTTGTAGCAAACAATGGCGTGGGAACTCAACATGTGTCAACATAATGCTTTTTCAATTTCGTTTCCCCGAAGTTTCCAGTAGTGGTTCCATTTCCATCATCACTCAGCGGATTTCATCATTATCGTCTACTGTATTGTAAATCGTCGCTGTTGATCCGTTCGGCTTGTGTCTTTCAAAATCACTGAATTTCTCACTTGCATATCCGATGAACTTCTTTCCTAATCCTGGGGATAACACGAACACTGGCTTTGGCGTTACTTTCTGGAAACCGCCCTCCGTTAACACGTCCATGATCTCGCCCATGGACTCCAGAATGTCTTTGATTGCTGGCCACATCGCGTCTTCCGCCGTTGCTGGCTCTCTGAGTCTGCTCAAGAGACCTCTTTCTTGCAGGTAATGATTAATGCCGGCAAACACGATCAATATCGAATTCATTCTGGTTTGTCTTTGAACCCCAATGGCCATTGATGTGGATAGCATCCAATCCAGTTCGGTTCCCGCCAGCAATATTACATCGAGCCAAAACAAGTCCGAGCTCGCAATCCTTAATATCTTTGCTTTTCTCACCTCTGATTTGTCGTACGCGGCGAAAATGGTCTCGTTTTTTGGGAATCTCAAGCCACCGTATTTTTCAGCATCGCTTTTTTCGGATATGCTTTTTCTGTCATATGAACTGGAGATGCTGGCACTTGTTCAAACATCCCTACATGTTGCCCTGTTGGTGCTCTACTTTTCAAGAATCTCCCTGGTCTCTCTTCTCTAGTCTGCTCACTATGATTAATCTTTACATATTGCAGAGGTTTGCCATTCACGGGACCCATGGTGTTGATTGAGGGCAGTCCCTCAAGGTCACTAAACCGTACTGCTATTGTAGAGCTGAGGTTGATCCCTGATGTTGAAAAAATGCAGGAGTTTATCAATTATTGGAAAACAAATTATTAATTTTGAAAGAAAGTTTGATCAACAATTCTCAACCAGTTGGAGTTTCAGCGAAACAACTAGAAGTTCTTGAGCAATCGTTACATTCCAGAACGCTCTCGAATCATCCCAACTATTTCTCATTTTACTATCTCTCTAAATCGTCGTTCTTTGTTCGACTAGCAAAAATCATTCTTCTGATACTTGCACTTCTTCTGCATTCACAAAATTAAAAAATGATCGTGTCCTTAGAAACCAATTTTTGAAAATTCAGTTTTCAATTGAAACCGACCTCTCTCAAGTCGTTCAGTTTGTCGAATGAGACCGTTAATTCTCCGAAACAGCCAATTCTCCCACTAAACTGCTCCGGAATAAAATTAGTTTTTATCATGCTTTTTGAGCGTTTCTGGTCGAATTTCACATACTCCCCGGATAATCCGGCCAAGGCCCTCAGTGAAATCCGAGAAATTCATCAAAATGGTACTCTAAAGTGTCATCGAACAGAATTTACAAAACGCTAGAATTTTTTTTCTATAGCCTTCTATATGTTAGAAGGCTATTGCTATAGCCTTCTAAACATTTCATAAATGTGCATTCTGAGGATGTGACCTAAGATAAAACATCTTTTTTGGCTTCTAGTGTCATCATCCCAAATTAAAGTTTCTTCTCCTAGGTTTAAAAGGTTTTGGGACACAGGACAGTCTTGTCAACCAACAAACTAGAATTATCCTTCTATGCTTCCTCCCTTCAGAAATTTAGTTGTTGTTGGTCCTGATTAAAAAATTTAAAAAACTCATTAGTTAGAGCGAACAATGAAATAACCTTCCTCTTCAAGAGATTACTCGAGACTTTCCTGTCACCACAAAGTGAACACTCATCTTATTTGATTAAAAACAATCATTCAGGTTGGCATGTTTTAATTTTTTTTTTCACTCAAGCCTTTCTAAATAAATAGTAAGAGTCTCTAAAAACACTAATTAAAATCACAATGCAAATCAATAAAAGCAACAAAAATGAAACTCAAAAATAATTAAAAGTTTTCTTTTTTTTCAGTTTCAAATTCAAGCCTAGCCGCTTGGTTTCTCAATTGAGTTTTTCTCGCAGAAAAATAGTTATGAGTTTTAATTTGCCCTTCTTTGTTACTCCTTCGTTCGTATATCGGTGGCCATTCTGACACTGTTGGAGGCAGTCCTCCTGCACCTCTGCTCTTCTACCCTTTGTTTGCAACAAGGTAGAAGGTCTACATTAGTTTTCCTACTTCTGCAGAAGCTTCTGTGGAGGCGCAACGTCACAATCCTTTATCGCCCCTCCTTCAACATTTCTTCTCCTTCTCTTCAGTCACAATCATTCGTTCTCAAAGTTCTCTGCAAGGTTCTCGTTATCATGGTCTCGTTTTCAAGGTTTTTGTTTTTAAGGGTTGCTAGTTACTGCATTCCGATTGGTCACAAAACCTCGTTTGGAAGCTTTCGATCCTATGTCCATCTGATACGAATTGTACACTCTGCTATGCTTCGACATACTTTTTTTGGAATATTCGTACAACCATGCAGTCATTTGGCTCTAAACCATGACAACAGTCTTCTTCTGGTCCCTATTTTCTTGACTTCCATCTGAAAAATCAAGACTTTGCACATTGTCTCAAAAAGATCTAAATCTTTTAGTCAATCAAGTTTTTCTAACTGTTCTTTGGTCGGTACTTCTTTTTGATTGCTCTCCTTAACATGAGCTTCCGGCCGTTGAATCATCATCATAAACCCGACTATCACTATTGTTATGCGCTGTGATGAGTCTGGTAATTCCATGGAGAGCAGCTCCCCAGAGTCCAAGACCAACACCAGATTACTTGGCCCAGGATACCACCATGTTTGTAGCAAACAATGGCGTGGGAACTCAACATGTGTCAACATAATGCTTTTTCAATTTCGTTTCCCCGAAGTTTCCAGTAGTGGTTCCATTTCCATCATCACTCAGCGGATTTCATCATTATCGTCTACTGTATTGTAATCCGTCGCTGTTGATCCGTTCGGCTTGTGTCTTTCAAAATCACTGAATTTCTCACTTGCATATCCGATGAACTTCTTTCCTAGTATTGGTTCCAACTCGTCCTTGGTTCTTCCTTGATGCGCGGCAAAAATCGTACAGAAAAACTTTTAAGATTTCTGCGACATTTTCGCAAGTCTTCACTGGACTTCAGCAGTGTCGCCATCGATTTTTTTGTGAGACTAAGCTCCTTGTTTGAGAATCTTCGTATTTCATCGATCTTCTTCAGGGATTCCAATTCCACAGGTTCTTTCATTTTCAACAGCTTTGGCTTGCTTTGATGAATGTCCAATAGCGCTTGTAAGAGCAAGGTCTTCGCTAGGTTTCTGTTTCTATCAGCTTTTTGCACAGGTCTTCAGCGCTGGTACTGACATTTGTTCCAACGAACTACTGCTGCTCGTTCACAGATCATAAGGTCTCTTAGACTAGTCATCAAGAACATCTTCTCAACTCTCGGCCTTTTCCTTTCTTCCGAGTCTGACTTTCCAATCGTCAGTGCCGCCATACACCAAGCAAATCTGAGTAGCAGCTCAATTCTGACGTACGGTATCGCTAATAGAGCTTGTATATTCGGGCTAGTTTGCATTTTTTCTTCAAAGTGACGTAGTACTACTACTCTCCAAGGCAAAATCACCAATTGATCCACTGTTTCCGCGTGCATTTCTGAGGTAACTAAGGTTCCATATGCTTTTTGCTTTATCACCGTGCCCTGTATCGTTTTTTTCCAGGTAACATTCCATGGCACCTTTATTTTCCAGAGCGATCAGGTGTCCTCTAGCTGAGTTCCTATAGTCCTTCATTTCCATTTGTCCACCGGCGGGCTCGTATGACGAGACGGTGTCCGATACTGTCAATCGGTTGTATGTCACTGGGGTCAGCTGTCCTATGACGCTTCCCTCTCCGTGATTCATGCATGATGGTCTGAAATATCGAACCACATTGGCTAAGTATTTCGATTTCTAGGGTAATTCCAGTAAGAGTGCGGTTACTCCTCTTAATCTTTTAGCTGGTTGACCTTAATTCCGCCATGAGGATAGGTGGTACCATTGTTACATCGGTCATCGTTTTGGATGTGCCAGGCAATCTGTCATCGCATTGCACTATATCCATGACATCCTCGACTCGTTTTTGTTTTGCTGAGTTAACAGCCTTTGCCGAAAGTTGAGCATCCATTTTCGTCTCCCCAGTTTTTCTCAAATTTACCTTGTTGCCAACTTCATCTTCATGTCATTAATCTTGTCAATCACCATTTTCCATCGCATCGTTCCTTTTTTTAGTTGTGGACACGTATACAACTTCTTCGTTGACTTCTTGTTGTGTCACCTTGATCGGATAATTATCCTCACTTTAGTCATGGCCAGAATTAATTAATAAATCGCTCATCCTCCCTTCACATTCGTCCAATTTGTCAAGGATTTCCCGCATCAGTGGTCTGTTGAGACCTGTTTTCAACATGGACTGGATCTTCTACCACTGTACCACCCTCGAGACTTCCTCCATGAAAACAACTCGGACCATACCACAGCCTGTTCTGTTCTCATGATCTCTGTGGGGAACTTCCCACTCTTCTTCTGCAGGGTTTCCAAGAAAGGAACTCGGGCTGCGCCTCCTATTCTTCTCCTGCGCGGAGACTCCAATAAAATTTTTCTATAGTAATCCTAGTCTTGCCAGGAGAGTTCATAAAGGATAAGAGAGGCTCCAGCGTGGAAGCCTTTTTTTGCGCTAGTTCAGTCGTCCCTGTCAACGTTTCTGTCCCTTCTTCAACGTCGTCCAAGAAATTGAAGTCCAGGCCAGACGCACCACCTACTGAGGCCTTGTCGTCGTCCCTTCCCATTTGGTCGGGGTCCTGCTCCATCTGCTCTTCCGGTTTACGGTCTTCTTTCTCCTCGCCGTCTCGCTGTTCATTTTTTCCTGACCTTGAAGGTCCATGCTCGTCGTTTTTCGTTTCGACTTGCTAGCTGACCGGCCTTTTCTTCTCATTGTTTTATCACAATTTCCTCACAGTCGAAGGGAGCTAGAGATGTCCTAGTCCGCAGCTTCCCAGTTATTACCAATTCTGGTTTCACACTCATTACTATCAGTGCGGCTTCTTGCAAGCCTGCCTTGCCTCTCATTGTATTTTGCGCCAGGTCCAACTTGACCCATTCTTCCTCGAATCTTCCAGGTTTCGGGGGTGGCTGAGTTGCTCATCCACATATGTAAACTGGGTTTATTGCAGCACAGCAGCATTTCTGCCTTTGAAGCACGGGTCCATCGATCCAGAGAATTTTGCCATTCTTCTTTCGTTGGTCTCAAAGGCTCTCAACCTAGGAGTGTGTACTACGGAGTTTGCTCCGAGCAACATCTTCCGAGTTCAGGAAAAATCAAGTATCTCTTCTGGTAGGTTTTTGGTAATCGCCCCAGTCTTCAGTTACTTTGCTCACATTCTGGCATGGAACTATTATACGAGGAGTTCTAGCTATTTCACTGTTCGTTCTGCCGTAGAGTCTCAAATTCCAGAGCTTCGGAAACACCTCGATATTCCCTCTATCCATTTCGCCCATTCGGTCACGGAAGTGGTCATTGAAGTTTACTGCTGTCATTGAGTGTGCTCCAGTCCACAGCTGAAGCTGAATTGAGGTTCATGTGCAACACCGACCTTCTGTAGGCGTCCACCTCCGCATCAGGGAACGCCAACGTCACTGCTGGACCGTATACTGTCGTCACAAACTCGCTGGCTCCCATGATCAGTGCTAAAGGATCTGTCCTCATAGCTAGGTTTAAATCGGTAAGTAGGGGCATGTCCCCCGCATAACGTCGCACGTCCTTTTCTTTTTTCAATTGTCTCGTCTTCTCCGGTTCCAAAGCGATTCTGTTGAAGGAGCTATTGGATCAGAGTATGTCTTAGATCCTGTATTCTAGTCCAAGAGTCCGTAGACCTCTTCATCTCGAGTTTTTTCACGTAATCCTTCATCTGCTCGGGGTAGCCGTTTGAATTCGTCAAAACTCCCAACTTTTCATGCGTGATCGCAATCAATGTCAGGAGTTCATCCAGTCGGAGATTTTGTATTTCTCCAGTGTGCAATACTGCTGGTCTTTTGTGAAAATTTCTGCTCCAAACGTCACAAACAGGATCATTACGATGGCATTATAGCCCTTTAAGAGTAGCGCTATCAATGCATACACAAACTTTAGTCCATTCGGGAGGTGTTCATATCCTGGGGATAACACGAACACTGGCGTTACTTTCTGGAAACCGCCCTCCGTTAACACGTCCATGATCTCGCCCATGGACTCCAGAATGTCTTTGATTGCTGGCCACATCGCGTCTTCCGCCGTTGCTGGCTCTCTGAGTCTGCTCAAGAGACCTCTTTCTTGCAGGTAATGATTAATGCCGGCAAACACGATCAATATCGAATTCATTCTGGTTTGTCTTTGAACCCCAATGGCCATTGATGTGGATAGCATCCAATCCAGGTCGGTTCCCGCCAGCAATATTACATCGAGCCAAAACAAGTCCGAGCTCGCAATCCTTAATATCTTTGCTTTTCTCAACTCTGATTTGTCGTACGCGGCGAAAATGGTCTCGTTTTTTGGGAATCTCAAACCACCGTATCTTTCAGCATCACTTTTTTTGGATATGCTTTTTCTTTCATATGAACTGGAGGTGCTGGCACTTGTTCAAACATCTCTACATGTTGCCCTGTTGGTGCTCTACTTTTCAAGAATCTCCCTGGTCTCTCTTCTCTAGTCTGCTCACTATGATTAATCTTTACATATTGCAAAGGTTTGCCATTCACGGGACCCATGGTGTTGATTGAGGGCAGTCCCTCAAGGTCACTAAACCGTACTGCTATTGTAGAGCTGAGGTTGATCCCTGATGCTATCAACCATTCAACTCCCACGATCGAGTACAGTCCATTTACTGACAGCCTCGCACCATTCAGCATTCTCATTGCATCAGCTGCTAATCTTACTGTTTGGAGGTTCAGCTTACCTAAATGCCAGGGGGACCGTATTGGTCTTGGCCACATCAGGGAACTTCTATCTGGAAGTCGCTTTTCTCTGCTCGTACTCGTCGTCGTTTTAGATCTGAAGGTGCCTGAGGTCGTATCCGTTGTTTGATTGACTGGCCCCAATCTTCGTCGGTGATGAGTGGTCCTCCTCGCTGATGCTTCACCCAGTCGGTCCAAGGAGTCTGACCTCTGTTCTTGCTGACTCGAGCTCTGCATCACTTGTGGCTCAAATGGGACTGATCCCAAGCGTGTTTCCAGATTCGGAGGCACAAAACTTGAAATGGCGGGCACGTTCGTCGCTTCTTCCGTTCTCAGTACTCTAGTGTCGAATTGTTCAACTTCTAGCTCCTATAATCGCTCCTTGAAAACAAGATTCATCCTGGCTTGTCCTTCTATGCTGTCGAAGTGTATTCCGTCAGTGGTAAATCTCGCCTGATCTAGAGCCCTCAGCTCATGCTACAAATCCATTAAGATCATTCGTCCAGCATTGCGACTTGCCAGATTACGCTCTATGTTGTTACACCTCATGACTCTTTCATTGTACCTTCTACCCGTAAATGAATGTGTGCTCTTGCTCATCGACATGGTACAAATGGTCAGTGCCGCGCACTGAAACGTTTGCCGTACTGTAGTAAACAAGCACACTAACATTGCCTCCTATTGAGCTTCACCTGAGTCCGAGCTTCTGGGCACGTTTTTTGTGCCTATTAGGATCATTACGTCCACAATTTTGCCTGGGTTCATCAACTCTCCCATTCGACACAGCTGGGCTACTGTGGCATCTCCAAAGGCCATCACCGTAATGATCCATGAGGTTCTCAAATTTTGCAAAACTCTCACAAAACTATCGCCCAAAATCAAATGCTACGTTCCAAGGGTTGGTTGCTACATGTTCATCGCTGGACTCCAAGTTGATCGATTGAAACCTGCTCGCATAATGGTATCTGAAACTCCCGTGAACCTGTTATTAATCTAATTGTTCTTCTGTATGTAAAATTCACGCAACATTTTCTACATTGGCATCTTTCTTATCCTTCTGTTGGAGCTTTTTACTGACTTCGTCATTGAGGCAGCTACTGTTTTCTTCACTTCTTCTGAGGAGAGTTCTACTCTGCCGGTATTATCGATTGTTCCATAGGGTGCGGTCACCCCGGAACCTGGTACACTCCTTTTGGCCACGAGTCGGCCAGCGGCTTCCACCAGCTGCTGCATGATTCTTTCCACGACTGAATCACCCAGGGTGTCACTTGGATCCAGGTTTGTCACTCTACAGGCTGCTGTTGGGACTTGCTTTCTGTTGTCTCATTTAATACATGAGGCGTCAGAAGCTCCATCGGGGACTACCCACAAGGAACACACCCTGCGGGTAATGGTCGTTCCACTGTTGCTAATCTTAGTCGTTCCGATCGCTCCTTATTATTCATGCCTCAAGTGTTCTATCTATTTCATCCCCTTGTTTCTTTTGCAATCCTGAAGCAGTATCTTCCACGTATCTATACCCTCCTCAGTTTTGACTAAGGCTTTTCTCACTCGGTCCAGCTCGTCTTTCGTTTGAGATATTCCTTCGTTTCATTCGTCTGCACATCTTCTTGCACTCTGCGTCTCTTGACAGGCAACGCAATTTTCAACTGTGAGCTAGACGAGCCAGCCTCGCTACTCATCTCCTGGTGGAAAGCTTGATGTCATCTCCTCAGACCGGCCTAGGGATAGCTGGTAGAGGCATCTTTCCAGGCTGGTATGTCCTTGTGGTGCCCACACCGGGTTCATGCTCCAAGTCGCTTCCCGTCAGGGCTCCATTTCTTCATTGCATAACACGCAGACTTGGACGATCCGACAATCCGTAAACAGAGCCACCTCCAGCAGCCTACGCTAGAGCTCGTCTGTGACTGGATCTACGTATGCCTTGGCCAAATCCATCAGCTCGTCGAACTTGTCCATTTTGATTATTAAATTCGATAAGTTGATTTCGCAAAATTGAAGTTCAAAGATTAAATTGTTCAATCAGGATCTAGAGAGTTCGTGGTCCCAATTTTCGTGGTCACTAACCGTTCCAAAAACAAGATCCTAAAAATATAACAACATAACATGTTAACACATATTATAAACTACACTCGACCTACGCTCAATCTATTCTCAAATAATACTTCTTTGAAGTTAGTTTTCAATATTGGTATCTGAAAGGATCACATGTATCAGCTCATACATCTCCCGAGGATGCAGTCGTCCTCAGTTTGGGTCGTATACCGGAAGCGCGAGTTAATTCACTGCCCTCTCCAATCAGAAGCTTCTGAGTCTCGTCAGGGACAGAACCAAATCTTTAGGGTCCACGTGCTGCTTTTCCCTCGCCCTCTTCATCAAGAAGCATAACTACTTCCCTGGTTTTTGCGAAACCGGTGTCAAAACTGCTACAACTCCTATTCCTAGTCTTTGCTTACACAAAAACTCTATGTTTTTGTATTCCCTCTTAAAGTCTGCTGCTAACGCTGTTCTAAGACTCATGTCAGCGGTGATAGCAATCGCACACGTCCTATCTGTAAGTATAAAATCGGTATCTGTTAATATTATGCTACTTTAGTATTCATTTTGCAAGTTAAAATATGACTCTTCTACTCTCCCTATGTCTGGTTCCTATGGGCGTTTATCTGTTGCTGCCTCTAGGTCGCCAGTTTCCTTTGCAATTTTCAAAATTTCCTATTAATAACTTTTTAGTGTGGGTAAGTCCTACCCCCATTCCTAGGACAAAAGCATCCATCGACGTCACCGTCGATTGCATACCGGATATTGAGTTGAGGTTGGACGCAGGAATGAGCAATTCCACCTCCCGGGCTGCCCAGGAAGGATCAATTTTGCCCTTTTTGATGTATTTCTTGCTCTCGCGGTCTGCATCTTGAAACATGACACTGGTTTCCTTTGGATCTGATGTCATTTCGTTCAACTACTCCAAGACGCGCAGTTTCGCTCATTCTTGTTCATACAACTGCAGCTGCTTTTCGTCAAATTCCACTTCAGGTTGAGACCGATCGTGGATCCATTCCTTGTATTGATCATCGACAATGTCTATATCCTGTGGCGCGGGTATCTCCCCCAGACCCACTAGGTCTTTCACTATCTTTTTCAGGTCTATCCTGTTCACTAGGAATTCGTCTCCGTAAGGATGATATTTCTTTGCAGGGCTTGTCTGCATTGTCTTGTCTGCATTGAAAAGGGTAGATCCGGTTCGAGGTTCCTGGGAGTTTTTATCTGCTCGGGATTTTCCAAGTCCTTTTCCGCATAGGTGTCTTCATCCACCCCAGTTATTTCATTAGGATCCAGGTTCAGCGGCGGACTAGTTTTCTTCTTCCAGCGCCTCATTCCCATCGTTAATTTCCCTGGTGCCTTTTTCATTTACTTCGCAAGCAGGATCCATCATCAGGTAATCGCCCACCTCCATGTCTTCAGGTATACACCAGCCCTCTCTGGACGGGTTGTGTGGTTTAAAATTTTCAAAATGCGCGGCTCGACCGGTACGCATGAACGGTCCCATCCACTTCTTCAGGAGTTTCATCGTTCCTTTCGATGGTATGACGTTCTGAAAAACCCACACGTAGTCTCCTACCGAGTCAACTTTTGCACCAGCTGCTTTCTTGTCAAACCTTTTCCTCTGCCTCGCCTGAGCTTGTTGCGTATTGCTGACGTCTGATTACATCCCTTACATAAACTTGTGGCAATTTTTTATATCTTTCATACTCTGGATAAAAAAAGTCAAAGACAAAGATTTTTCGTGTATACTAATTATCATGTGCGGACTAACTTTTGTCGTGGAATGTTGCGTACTGTTATAAGCACCCATCACTTGTGGCAGATATCTATCCCAATCAGTCATGTATCGGGAACAATACACCCACAACATCGACACCTGAGTCCGGTTTTGTCTTTCCACAATGCCGTTCGTTTCGGGATGGTACGTCGTAGAATGAGCCTGAGCTACTTGAGAACGTCTCATGAGCTCCTCATGTCATCGGGCATCCATATCTTGCTATCCACTTTTTGATCAGATGATCGCATGTCTCTTCAGCTGAGGCAGGTATGCAGCGCACGGCCTCTGCATACCTTGGAAGTGACCGATCATCACCAGAACCTGATTGTAGCAACTGCCTGTCATACATACCTTCTAGTGATCGATCTGTACCACCTCATTGAACCCGGATGACTCGATCGCAATTTCCTCGGGTTTTTCAACTGTTGGCATGACAGACATACTGTCACCCTGCTCTCGCATGCTTTTTTCATCCCAGGCCATTCAAAGTGCTTCAAGATCCTCTAGTATACCTTATCGATTCCTTGAAAGAGTTGTGGCAACACTATCGCGTTGTTTTTTTTTGAGGACTTTTTCCTCCTCTCTCCTTTTGCAAGCAACAATCTCATCCTTGTTCAGATATAATCTTCCCTTCCCTCTTTCTGCATTTAGTATAGTCTCAAGATTCGATAAGTATCTTCTTCCAGATCTCCTTTTTCTGTTACCCCATTTTCGATCCACCTTTTAAACTACTTTAATACGGTCATTTCTCTGCATTCTTCGTAAGTCAGAGAGTCTGCATCTCGTCTTCAAGTATGTCTTCATGAACTTCAAATGACTGTTCAGCGCATCGGGATGATGTGCTTCATCTTCCATCTCAACACATCAAATCTGTGCCAATGACTCTGTCTCTTCTTTGAACGGCTGTAGGTCAGTCCTGACTGCTTCCTTCTGCGGTAAAAGGCTAATCGAACGTTTTTACACCGTTATCATCTCTAGGTCATCTGCTGCGTTATCAACGACTTTATCACTCGGGAATAGGTAGCGATCACTATCAGGGTCTTTATCCACTTCCATGTCCAAGTCTCTTGCTCGAGTATCCACCAGCAATGTGGGTATCAAAAACCCTGACAATTCTGATCCCGTGCTCGAGTTCCTGTCCGAGTTTGTGTCAATCTCTGAGTTCCTCGAGGTGTTATCAACAGATGAGTCTGTCGTAGAATTTGTCTCCACGGCAGCTTTTGATGTGCACGTTTTCCTCATCCATCTAAACTCCCCGGACAAAACTTTGACTGTCTGGTCTTGTCCATCTACGTATCCACTTTCTTCAACATCCGACTACCCGGACGAATTCTCTCGATCCCGGTTTTTCGAATTGACTATCAACTCCCAACCGAGCTCCTCAAATGTGACAGTCCTCTTCTGTATCCCGATCTCCTGTTGTTTACCTTGTATGATGTTCTCATCAAAACGCTTTGAGGAATCAAGGATACCAGTTGCTAAACTACTTTCATGCAATCCCTTTTGTTTCTTTGGTGCTGGCGTCTTGATGGTTTCATCCGTACCGTCTCACTGACTGTCAGCGATACCATGGCGGCTGCCCATTCAGGGATACCTCCAGTCAATTCTCTCTCCAGCAATCCACCCAGCATCCTCATCACTTCTGGTGTGACCTGCACCGTTTTATCCAGCAATGAGGGGCTGTTTATGTTCATAAGAGAGAGTTCCTGTTGAACAAGGTTTGAATGTAGCAAAAAATCCAAGGGCACCGGTTCCCTTTTGGATAAGATCTGAATTTCTGCCGCTCTCTCCACTGGTTAGTCAATGTGTCCCGGAATTGGATGTCCTGACATATCCAAGCATCTCATCAAGGGAAGTGTTTCGTAAGTCTCTGTGTCTGAAAACGAGAGTCCTTCCTTGATTTCCGCCTGATTGGCCTGCTTTTGCTCCAATCTTTCATACATTTCAGTTTTCTTGCTGAGGCTGTCAGCATTCTGGTGCTTATCACGCATCCTGTGCTCGGGTAACAATTGATAGCCATCCAACCTGACTATCCAACGACTAGTATAACTCTGGTCCACCGAATACGTCTTCAACCAGGATAGGGCTCGGTTATCCACACCTAATTTAAAGGGAGCACACCCCAAGTATGCGCGGTACTTCTCCACGAACGTGACTACCGCAAACATTTCTGCTTTAGGTGCACCGTATTTCATCTCAAGGTCGCTCAACATTCTACTGCCATATGCAGTCAGACGGAAAACTGATCTACCATTCCATTCCTGCTCTTAATTCAGTATTCCTGAAATGGCTACCACTGAAGCATCAGTGTCGAGAACGTACATGCCTTTCTCTGTGGGCATGCCGAGCACTGGCGCTTCGCTCAGTTCCCGCTTTTGTTCTCGAAGTCTTCATGAGCCCTTTCATCCCATTCGAACTTCTTTCTTCGCTTTGCTGCGCATCAGTTGCCTCATCGGGTAAACGTTGTCTGCGCATTTTTTAAGAACTCCCGATAAAATTTCGCAAACCCTAGGAAGCTCATAAGTTGTCTGTCCGTCCTGGGGGCCTTCCCTGGTAACAAGGTTTCTACCGCATCCAAATTCGGCCTCGCGCCATGCCTGCCTACCATTCTTTCTATGTACTTCATTGAGTCCCTATGATTCTCATATTTCAACGGTTTGGACTTTAAGGTGACTTTGAGGGTTCTATCCTATCGTATTTGAGCAGCATTTCTATTTCCGCTCGGCGCGCCTCCAATTTATGAGGTTTCATGCGCCTTGCGCCCTACCTGTGGGGAAAGGCGCCTTCTTCTAGTTCGATTTCATTACAACAACCAATATCGACGAAACTACAATAACCAATATCCGCCTTATAATTTGAAAAGACGTCCGCGTTCCGATTTAAAACTGCCTTGGAAACTCAAACTCTCCCTCACCTATCTTACCTCTCAAGTGATCTATCTCTGGCAAAACTGGTTTGTCAGACTCTAATTCATATGACGAGCGGCATTCCTGAAACTTCGAGTAACTCGACAAGCCGTCATCGATCTCGGCTCTCATTGAAAATATTTTATTTAAAGATTTCAATGCGTTAATCCTCTTTAAGACCAAATCTTTATTTGCATGAGTTGGACAGACCATTAAATGAAGCTACTTCAGGTTTGGTGTTTTTCATAGTCCGTCCTCATCGGCAAAGCGTGGCGAAGTTTCCTTCCATGCTGGATTGGAACCGTTGTGTCCAGTGTATTCAACAATACACTCACACACAGCCCGTTTCGTGTTACGGAAAGTTTCCGGCCTGAAACCACTGAACTTTGACTGATTGGGTTGGGTACCAAGCAAACCTGCTTACTGCCAATCAATCAGTTTAAACTTCTCATCCTAAAAATCGCTACTACTGCCTGCCCGGGCTGTAATTACACTTTTTTTTCTAAAAAAAAATTGGTACCATATTTTCGTCGGTTATTATTCTGTTTTTTGGTCTCTTAACAAACTTCCCTTCTGGGTTCCTAATCCTTTTCAGTCCCTTATTGAGGTTGATCATCAGGTAGAAATTCCTGACAAGTTCGCGCCCAAAAACAAACTGATCCGAATCGTCTAGGTTCTCCACCACGAAGAAACTCATCCAGAGGTTCCGTCCTAGCATGTGGAGGACTGTTATTGGAGAACTCCCAGCCACATAGTTTGCTCCACTGTTAGCGGTTGCCAACCAGAAACTCATTGGTATTAGGTCCTCTCTGTGGAGCCCATTCTTTCCCTTGTCTTCATCGGTCTAACACTGACCACTGCTCCTGTGTCTGGAAGTCCTGTTACTTCAATCTTTTTTCCATCGGTGTCTAGCAGTTGTGCAGTCAAAGCTGCTTCGTACCCAGTGTGTACCGCATCTTGTTCCATCATGGCGCCATGACCAATTCTACGAATTTTCAGTTCAGTTCTTCCTGACCCAAATATATTTGTCCTATTTGGTCACTGTCTGTTGTGACGTAGGTCTTGGTATAAATACTAATCCCATCCACGTTTAACATCACTTGATATGGTCCGTAGACTTCCACGTAGCGCCCGTGAAGTAAATTTCTTTATCCGAGTGCCACCCGTTGTTAACAACACTCACACAGCTCTCAATTCAGTGCGTGGCTCTGCTTGTCTCAGATAATCTGGATATATATCCAAATGCATCGAGGTGAACTCCGAAGGTTCACTTAGGATCCTGATTACCTGATATCCCGCCACTGAGATTATTGACTGTATCTTGTGGCACCTTGTGGAACCATCCCGAATGTTTCTCTTGAGATCACATTCAGCTTCATGCTCAAACCACTCGGTGCCTTCGTTCCGTCCACCTCAGATACTTCAAAAGCATTCAGCTGATCTTGAGCTCTCTCGTTCTCGAGTTCGAGCTTGGTTTCTGCTCTATCTCTCTTGTCGCCAATCCCTGTTGGACTCTATTTAGGGCATCTCTTGCCGCTGATTTATAGTCAATCGTAAAGTCGTTTGCTGCGGTTCTACGTTCTGGTTGACTCGTTTCTTTCAACACGGCTTGCATTTTCTTCGTAGCCAGCTCTTGCGGTTTCTCTTTCCTCCGGGCTTCCGCCTCGCTCATCAGGCGTGCCTTGCTGGCTTTAACATCTGACAAAGCTTCCTCATGCCTTGGGTGCTTGATGTCTGCCTTAATGACCGTCCAGTTTGCAGAAGAAAAACACCTCGGACCGAATTTTGCTATTAGCCCCCTCATGAAATCTTTATGATCAATTTCCGACGCATCTTCATCCTCGAGACTAAAACCGATCGCCTTCATGCCCTGTTTGTAGGTTGGGCATGCTGATACATGTTGGTCTGTCGAACTGCAGTTTGCACAAGAGCATCTCTTGTCCATGTCGTCCCTAGGTTTGTACCAGTTGTTACCCTGGTTAGCAGATCCGTTATTAAAACTGCCATAAATTTTTTTTGTAAAAACGTGATCTCATAGGAGGCTTCAGAAGCAGATACTCCTTAGATTTCAGTCGTAGTTCCTCCGTTGTAGGTGCATTGGTTGAAAGAGGTGTGTAATGCGTTGCTAATATTGTCCTAAGCTCATAATTCTTCACACTATCTATGAATTTTGAGGCTAATGCCAAGTTCATCCTGATGTTTGACTCGTCCGGTTGGCTACATATTCTAAGCATTTCTAGGTAATCCAAAATTTTGTCCATAGTTTTTTTTTCGTTGCCTTCGTTTCTCGAAGCGCATCATCGCTTGGTGTCCTTGCATCCCTAAGCCAAAACGATTCAACAGGATTTCGAAAATTCTCTCGGCTGTGTCCCGCTGGTATTGCTTTTTGGCCATCAAGGATTTCAGGGCTGTCCCTTCAAGGTTGCTGGTGAGCGCACTGTATTCTTGTCTTTCTGTCAAGTCTTCTTCCTCAAAGTGCAGCTACATGACCTCTGTTCAGGTATCTTTACAGCCTTCAGATTGTTCCTAATAGCATTTTGGTTTCTTAAATACCCTTCTGGACTTTTCGCTGCGTTCACTGGTCCTAGATAACCTCGTGAGGAAAGTTTCCAAGGACCTGTTCAGAGGTTCAAACACTGTGGCCATTGCCGTTGCATCACGTGAATGTCCCGCTTGATCCTTATTATCCCATTCCCTTCTGTCCGAATCGCTGGGCTGAGATTTTCCTTGATTCGAGTGGTTCCAGTTTTTGGAGTCACCTCTTCCAGTCGCATTCGCGTCCTGTATAGACATGAGCTCGAGGTCGGTCTGCTGCCAGTAGAACTTCATCTGGTGTTCATTCGACACATCGGCCTATTATTCCCGGTGGCATTGCTGGATGTGTTGCCCCTTCCTCTCGTGGACCCATAGGTCCTTCTTCTGTTAGGATATTCGTTGAAGTTCACTCTCTGCTCCCTGTTAGCCTCTCCTGAGTGGGCTCCTCTTTTCCTACAACCGATCCTGTTTCACAGGCGACCATCCAGCCTGTCCATGATAGCCTGAGCGCGTTTTTGCATCGTTGCATCTATTCTTGTGTCAAGATTCCCAAGAGTCTGTTCTTGACGACTTTGTAGTTGTTCCAGATCACCTCTCAAACGTCGCTCTGTTTCCTCAGCCTCCCTCGTCATTCGCGACAAGTTCTTGGCCAAGTATTCATCCGTCCCTTTCTTTTATCCGTATTTCACTTCTACTAACTTCCTGTCTGTTGCGGTAAATTTCTCCCGCAGGCTTTCTCTCTCAACGTGAACTGCTCTCTCTAGTTCACTCATTCGTAATGACATATGTTCACTCTGCTCACCCATGATGTACACAATCCTGACCAAGGCCTCTTCCATAAATGCCCCGTTATCTACTAACGGATTCACTAGTGATGCGGTTACCCTGTTGGTTCCAGGCAGTTTAGTGCTGGTCGAGTTTAGTGCTGGTTCATACATTTTACCTCTCTGTCTCGATATTTCTTCATAATCCGGCTCTGGTTCCGCTGGTTTGATTCCTGACCCTGTTTTAGTATCCGTTCCGGATTGAACTTCCGAGTTGGTCATGGTCATGAACTCTCTTGAGTGTTGTAATCCAACAATTGTTTTGTTAATGGTTCTGAACGCACCAAATCGATCTAAATAACCAGTATCCATGTTTTTGGATGCCTTATTTTCATGGGTAGAATTGTTCAGACTTACTTGAGACTCAAAGTCATCAATTTTTTCATTGTCTTCCTCCTCTTTTTGGGTGTCTACTTCATCACCTGTTTCCGCTCCCATAGCAAAAGGTGTTCTTGAGTCTTTCCTAAACGAAGAAGACTTTGTCGCTTTCTCTGTCCTCCCATGCATTATAGTATTTTCAGTAGGTGAACCTACTGCTGCTGGATTCTCAGTTGATATGTCGGACAGTTCCGACATCTCCTCTCTATCATGAGTCTCAGTCGAAGTGGCGAAAACGTGGCCTTGTTCTACGGGAGTACATTCACTCATTAACCTCATATTACCATTTCCTTCAGTTCCACGTACCGCATGATTCTCATCCAGAGCGGGGTTCGCTTGGATCTCCATCTCCAACATTGCTTTTTCGTCTTCCGAGGCCTTTTGACTCCTTGTTTCGCCCAAGGCTCATCTTAATTTATAGCTGCTTACTGCTCACGCGCTCGATTCGCTTGATATCGTATCCGTTGTCTGACAACTGATGATATCAACACAGCACGATAATGTCCAAAAGTTTTAACTAACAAGTGACTACGAATCTTATTAAGTTATCACAGTACAGCGTGAATACAATTTATGCACAGCAATTGGTTGTTGGTTTTTGGATAAAAAGTTAGCACAGACTGATCATGTCAATATACATGAGAGAAAATTCAGTCACAACCCATTCGAGAACAATTATCAAGGATTGAAAACCACCAAATTATATTTATTTTGAAAAGATGTAGGAATTTTGCAATTGGTCTGTGGCAAATAAGTAGTCGAGCTAATTTCTAAAGAAAGAGCTTTACTTGTTCAGTGCCGCATTAAACAGACAAAACTTGGAGGCAGTATTTTTCTCAAGTGGGCGACTTTTGCACCCACCGAGCTCTGTGTTACCTATCTGCCTTCGGATTGCCCGATCTAGACCTACTAAAACTCTCTAGGCAACCACTCGTCCAAAACACAATTTGGTTTTCAGTCAAAATAAATTATGGTCGAGTTCTGTTTTCGGTTAGACCTAGAGTCGAGAATCTCCGGGTTCAGACCTGTTTTGGTTTTTCTATGGTATTTTCATAGTTTCCCAGTCTCCATGTTTTTGGATGCATCGTTTTCATGGGTCGAACTGTTCAGGCTTACTTGAAACTCAAAGTGATCAATTTCTTCATTGTCCTCCTCCTCTTCTTGGTTGTCTACTTCATCACCTGTTACCGCTCCCATAGAAATGGAAAAAAGGTTCCCAAGGTGTTCTTGACTGGTTCCGAAAACGAGGAGGACATTACCACTTTCTCTGCAAAAACAGGACCTCGCCGATTTGGGCCTCCTCCGGATTAGCAAAATATGACCCTTCCGGCTTGACAAAAACAGGAACCTTCCGAATCGGGACCCCTCCGGATCGGCAAAAAATGACCCATACGGATTGGCAAAAACAGGATCCCTCAAAATTGGGACCCCTCCGGTTGGCAAAAACAGGAACACTCCGAGTCAGTAAAAAAATGATACCCCTAGACCCTTCCGGATAGGGTCTCAGAGCATATTATGGAAATCAACTAACTAGGAAGGGTTTGTTGTGGCGCTAGACCCCTCTGGATTGAAGCTAAGTTGCATATTTAACTATTTTCCTTAACTGTGAGGGGTCTTATAGCAAGCCTGTTTTTGACTCGACTGTCGTTTTCTAGGTTCCTTAACCCTAACCTATCGTCGAGAACAGCCCAAAATGCCTTATTTAACCGTTACTATCGTTTGGTTGCGGTAAAAAGGCTTTCCAAAAAAACTTACAGAAATCGGTAGTTTTTGCTAAAAGAAATCGGTAGATTTTGCTCAAAACAACCTTGAAATTTCTTCAAAAAGCAGCTGAAATATGTTTAAGCGTACCTAATTTCTGTTCTAATGGTACCAAAAAGAACTAAATTGACCCAGTTGCTCCAAAGTTATGAAGCAAAACTATTTTTATGCGAACTCGAAAACTTTCAAACTTTTAGGTTCCGTAATTTTTTTCTTATTGACTTTAAAATTTTCGATCCTGGCTCAAAAATTCTATACTCTTCTGGTTCAATGCAAAAAACCCGGTCTAAAACGTTTCAGTTGAAAAAATTTACCAAAAACAATGCTATTTAGATCCCTCCGGATTGATGAATCGACTAAATCAAACACGTTATGTTCGATTTCACTAGGGACAGGAAGGTTGTTGGCAAACGGGTTTCAAAACCTGTTGATTCACTATTGTATGTTTTCCGAACAACAATTTTTATCGCCCTTACTCAAAAACTCCGAAAAACTTCCTTGTTTTGTGGCGTTTCGTTTTTTCAAAAATGACGAACTTTCGGATTTCGGCACCCAATTAGTTCCAACCACGTCCGAACTTATTTTACCCAATTCAACTAGTTACTTCAGTGCAGTTACGATGTAACTAACTAGCGCTTTTTTCGTTTCAAAAATATCGGTGTCTCAAAAACTGCGATATGTGGGGGACTAAAAATATCACTATTTTAACCCGGAAAACCGGTCTGTTTACGGTCTGTTTCACTGAAAAACGATAGAGGAGTACTAATACAAGCAATATAAATAGTAATGCTATTGATATGTTATGCCACCGAGTCCGTTCAACGTACGAATTAAGGTGCTGAACTCGGAAAATCGCTACTCGGTGGAGGGTCACTAAAGTGCAGTCACTGCCGAGCACCCGGCAGACTGATATCCTAATTTCTGTACCACAAAGGATGCAAAACTTGTTAACGAGACCCAACAGTCTATTGTAGTTGTACTTGAGACCCTTCCTGCTGCTTCTTGCATTGCTTGCTGGATCAGTCTTCCGCTCTAATCCCAAGACCCCTCCGGATTGAGCACAAATTTGCATTAATGTGCTTAAAAACTCAAACACCCCTAGAGTACAGGCACCAAAAACGGGCCACACTTTTGATCGTAACGATCCTGTTTTATATGAATGCCTCTAACACCAATATATCTAACAACAACAAATGGGAGGGTCGGATCACATCTCGTCTGGGGGAATGATTTCTACTGATTTTATATTTTTTTACTGTTTTTGGTTTTTTTTCGGTTTTTTTTTGTGTTTTTGTTTTTTAGGTACTATAAGTGTTTTTGGTCATATACCGCTCAGAGAACGACGGGACGGCCGATCCCCCACCCTCCACGATACGTGAATTTGCGGTCTGAACTAGGTTAAAAAACTGAATCCGGGAACTCGGAAGGCTTCCGCGTTCCGAACCATTCTTCCAGTTCTCTGTTAGGGGCCTTATTTTGAGCATTCGCTCAGTGCGGAGTGCTTGTTAAAGGGTCTGCCGATCATGATTTTAAAAGTAAAACACCCAAGAGTGCCAAAAAAACCTATATGTAACATTCGCGCGGAATTATAAACCGACGGAAAACAAAGCTAGGACCTGAAACGGCTGGCTATCGTCGAAACACAGCTTCACATACTTTTAACTGTCTCTACCAAAGCCAGTTCAATGTGTGGTCCATTAACATCGGGGCGACAATTTCATTACTTTTCAAAGCCTTGGCCAGATTGCGCAAATTAACTTCGTTACATGCAAAAATAGTGAGCTCATGGCTGGGTCTCAGTATCCCAGACAACGAGGTCACTCCTAAATCAGAGCTACTATTTAATGATCATACTACTTTTTTTTAATCAGTAGATAAAAGTAATCATTGTAACAGGCGGCTACTCAATTCACATATGAGGTTCAAAAAATGGGCCCTATAAACATTGGCTCAAGAGTCAGCGACACTATCTCTTGCGTTTTTCTACCTCAAGCGGTCGGAGCCAATTCGGTTCACTTGCGACATGAGACTAAAACCCGCGTTACAGCTTAGAGGCCACTACCAAAATACCCCCTCCCCCCATTCTAGAAAATAAGAACGCCCCCATACTCAGGTCTCAAAATACCTAAAATATGCGAACGCCGTTAAAAACAGGGTCGGAATCTTATGTATAGATAATTTTTATTAGACAGTTGACCTTCTATCAATTTCAGATGGATCAACCTAAAAACTCTCCGTAACAAAATATAAAACACACTCATGAAATTTGAATTAGGTACTCACATAACTAAATCAAAAAGCAACTCTAGAATTGATTGGGTAATTAACTTAATTCAAGAAGTTTGAAATAAACAAGTTTTGACTCAAGAAACAAGTTTTGGACCTGGACCATTGGGCAGCTTCAGCTGCCCACCGTTCCACCGAAGGTTCACTCTGGTCCACTCTAATTTCTTTCTTCTCCACTCGAGATTACTTTCCGTCTTCTGCCAAGAATAAGACAGCTCTACTCTTGTTCGAATTATGTATTAGAAATTGCGAATAGCAATTTCCCGCTGCTCTTTTTGACTACTTACCCGCGATTGTAGTTCGGTTCTTCTGATATTATTTTCTTGTGTTTTAAGTTGTCGCGAGAAACCTGAGCATGACATGCTCAATTCGAATTTTTGAAAAGCTGCACCTCACTCCAAAATCAAGACTAAACGTTGCTCAAGGTCAAACTTCCAAATATGACCGACTGGCACATACTCCCCGGACTCAAGATCGATGTCCTCTTTGCGTGTCGTCGTCTCTCAGTGAGCCCCCAGAAAGTTGAGTGCGTCTCAAGATACAGTGCCAGTGATCATTTACAGAAGTTTGCAGCAGATTTATCTACACCCCAAAAATCACAGCCATGCAAAATTGTCACACTATCGCCAAACAGCAATCAATATCTGCGTACACCTGCAGCCTGAATTTCCGCTTTGTAAGCTATCATAAGAATTTCTTTTGTTTTGCCCATTCAGAAAATTGTCATGCAGCCTTTTGATTTATCTGGTAGATATAGTATACTGGTAACAATAGTTTTTTTTTCAATATTCTTTTCCGTGCCCTCGGATTTCATCTGAGTTCACACTCGAGCCTCTTTTTTCCTCCGCTCACGAATCAAGAACCAATCCCTGAACACCCTCTTCAGTTCGTGCCTCTTGTATTCGAGATACTGGGTCCTGACACGCTCGACATCGTAATTGGCCTTGCCAGTTCTTCTTCGTCATCGGAACTGATTACGATCTCTTCCCATGCCTTGAGCTGTTCGTAGGCCCGCATCCAAATCTTTTTGCTCTTTTAGTCGTTTCGCCTGATTCGGCAGACGCTTCACTTTAGACTCCCTAATCAAGCAAAAGGAATTGTGCAAGCTCAGGCTCACGTTCTTCACCAAGTCCTCCTCCAATATCGATTCCCTCGCTTTGGTGTTATCTCGAGACAATCTACCAACCCTTTTCCAACCTGTGGTTATCGCATTACGATGAGTTAGCAAGGGTCTCTTGAAAACTTCCGGCCCTATCTCGGCCAGGAACTGTCGATACTCTTTCTGATGCTTCTTCATGTGATTCTTAGTCACCGTGTACAAACAAGACGTCAACGTCGCTCGAACCATGGGAAAAATCTTATGCGACTCCACAAATGCCTCACCTCCATGGGTATAGATAATAGGGAAGTGTAGAGAATGGGGATAGTCTCGCGTGTAGGGAAGGGACTACCATGGGGCTGTTCATTCCTAGGGTCATTCTTCTCAACGTCGGGAACTCGGAAACGGCAGCGGGTAGGACATCCCGCTCTGGTATCGTTTCCAATTCCTTTTTCGTGAATTCGAAACTTCTCGTCCACGCCAGGATTCTCAGGACTTCACTTTTGTCCCCCGCCACCGGATTCAGGTTCCAGATTCTGCCTCGATGGGATCTTCACGTTTCCTCCCAATTTGTCCTGCAGTTGTCCCCTGAAGTTGAACGCCACCAGCTCGGGATCCTTCACTTTTCCAAAAAGCACTGTCTCACTCATCCGCGCTCTCAACCCTTCTTGTCTGCACAAGTTGAGTGCCGTCCCATCTAGAATGCTAATCAGTCTCACGTGCACCACCGAGTGCCAATACGCCACCACGAGTGGATCCGGGAAGGCGTACGTCACTGCTGGCCCATAGACGCAGGTCACCACTTCCTCCAAGCCTCTCATCATCCTCTCCGGGTCAGATCTCATGGTCAAACACAGGTCAGTCAGAAACGGTATGCCCCCATTCGCCTTTCTCACTTCTTCTCTCGTCTTGGGATTTCTTTCTTCGCCCGTCAAGTATCGATTCTGCATCAGACGATAATCAACAAGCAACGTCTTCAGTCCAGCAGCACACTTGTACGAATAGGTCTCCACACTCGGGTGAGCCTTCCTTACTGACAGGGGTTCACCATACTTCATCAACAGATGAAACGCAGTTAGTTCCCCATGCGTCAAGAGTACCAGCGTCAAATACTGAACATGTACGCCGGACCCATATTGAGATACAAGGCTAGCAGGAGGTTTATGGGCATATTCAAGAGCTCCTGCACAAACGCTTCAAAGATGGTGTCTCCCGCGTTGAACACCTTGCCCAGATACATCTTTTCCCAGCGCGGGCTCAAGAATCTCAAGATCTTGTGGTTCTTCCTGGACTTCAGCTCGCCCTTCGCATGGTCCATCCAAAATCCTCCGATGGTGACTTCATTAGCTGCTGTGACAAATCTTCCCACCGTCATTTCCCTGTTTTCTGCCACCTCTAGCTGCTCCTCAAGAAACCCCCATGTTTGTTTAATGCGGGATGGAGCACTCTCCCTCGTCTTGTCCGTCGCATTCTCGAGTCTCTTGTGTGAAGCGATAACTCATCGTCTCTAGTTGTTTCTCGGCTGGTGGAGCTCGTGATCGTCAGATCTATACTCCGGAGCCACAGGTGGAGCTCGTGATTGTCAGATCCATACTCCGGAGCCACAGACTGGCTGTTAGATGGGTTATCACAGGGAGATCGTCTGCCATCTCTTAAAATCCCCTCAGAGCATGAGATACATCCGCCCATGCCGCTGCCTTTCCGAATTAAGAAGTCTCAAGTTTACTGGCTCCAATTCGCGAGTCGGAGCAGCCATAAGCATCCGCCACGCGTTGCCGTCCGCTATCAGAATCAACATTGCATACACGAACTGTAAGGCTGGTGGCATGCTCGCGTAGCCTGGCGATGGCGTGAACACCACTCTCGTCTTTGGCCCGAATCGAGAAGCTACCATTTCCTGCACCTCGTTCATTGCTGCAAACAACGTCTGGATTGCTTCCCAGATTTACTTGGGGGTTGGTTCCCCGATTGTCAAGTGCTTTAGAAGTCCTGCCGCATGCAGATGGTCATTCATCCCTGCGAAATACAAGAGCTCTGGCTCACACCACACGGCGTCACTAATTTTATAGCCACCACCAGGGTCAGCAATTGATTCAATTCCGCTCCAGGCAGCAGATACACTAGGGTTTCCGGCCAAAATAACTTCGGCGACGTCCCTCGAAGTCCGATCCCGCCAGGATGATTGCTCTCGCTGCTCCAGGGTCTGATTGATCGTAAACGGTCAACGTTTTGGCTAGCTGTGAAAACCCACAGGATCTCCCATACCTTGGGTCTTCGGCGAGCTTCGGACCCATGTATCCGTTATCCGGGATCCCCATGCTCTATGGCTCAAGAAGCTTTTCGACTATTCTTAGCTGTGCGGGAATCGTTACTCTAATCCTGGCTATGTTCGTTCGATGCTTGGGAGGTTCCACGATTAGACCGGCACTCCCCAGCTGCTTGAGGAGCCTGTAGTTGACTGGGCCCATTATCGATTTTTGCAGAATTTCCGTCAAGTCTCCGGTCTCTAGTGTCCTGGCTCTCGCGAAATGCACACAGTGATGCCTGCTGAAGTCCTCGTGCGACAAGTTCTTAAGTCCCAGAATCTCTCCAACTCTTGTCTACATGCCAGATCCTCCATATCTAGATCCTTTACTGTCTCTAGATATCGGTCTTTGCTCGCCTCTCCCGGTATCTCTGTCTTCTTGTTATCCACCACCACCACCGAAGACACTGCCGAGCTCTGGGGTGTGGATGATTCCGCCTCGTCTCTTTCCATCGGTAGGTCTCCTAGTTGTCTACAGCTAGACAGCTTTCTCTCGAGTCGATTCTTCCTCCCAAACGATCGGACAAGGGCCTAGCAGCGAAGAAGGGAGGTATTGGGGGTGGACCAAAGGTGAACTGACCCGTCTCCAGCATGTCTGACTCCAGAAGGTTTATGTGCCTTTGGAAGACACCGTTTAGCCATTCCGGGCCCCCGGGATTGTCGAAGTGGATGCCATCCGAAGACGCATCATCCGGAAGGGAATGTTCCATCATGCTTGCCACGTCAAGCAGTCTCACGGGGAGTACGGTCCTCTGCTGGTTTTGTCTGACGATTTCGTTGAGGTTACGCACCCTGTCGTTCATCTCCCTCGCATTCTGGTCAACCATCATGTTGTACGGGACGCTGCAAATAGTGAGTATCGCTGGATCTCGATAAATCCTCAATTCCTCAAGAATGCAACTCATCTTCTCCTGCAGCCTCAATACTTTCCTCTGCTCGCCTCTGGACAGGTCATTGGTTTCAATCATCAGCGTGACCGTATACATCTTCGCCATCTCCAGCATATCTAGTGATGTCAACATCTGGGGTGTTGCAGCACCAGAAAAACTCAAGACTCCCACCTGCCAATGCGCCTGGATTCGCGTCAACACTCGTACCAGACTGTCCCCTATAATCAAGTGGACTGCACTCTCAGGTATCCTGGGCTGCGTGAGATATTCAGCCCAAGAAGCGTCATGGAAGGCATCCCTCCTTGCGCGTTTTGCCGCCGTCCAATCCACCCGGTTAAGACTGTGATAGGCACCGTCCGTATTCTTTTGTGGCTTGCGATCATCACACTCCTCACCGGATGATTCCTCCTGGTGGGAGGTCGCTCCTCTCGAGCTTGACTGCAACCTCTCTTGCAAATCGCTAAGGCGTGACGTGCCCGTCCCAGTTTGACTATCACTTGTTGAACTGGGCGTCAATCCCTGCAGCGCGATTTCCATCAGAGGCCTAATTGTGTTTGCCTCTAGATTGCGCAGGGAAGGAACTGGCTCGGGAGTCGTCAATGCTTCCAGGCCCTCATTCATGTGTTCTTGGTCCGCACGGTCCAGGTTGAAGCGACTGCCTGCTCGAGGAGCTTCGTCGACCGCCATCCGCGACTCTGGTCTCGATCTAGCGAAAGCTGGTTCAGTCGTAGTCTTCTTATTTTCTTTCTTTTTCGCAAACTCTTCTTGTCTCCTTTGTATCTATCCGATCTCTGAACTTATCTGCTCGCAATTCGCCGTATTCTCGCGCAACCTCTGAGCTTGCTCCCGATCCGCTTTTATCAGGTCAAACCAAGATTCGCTTGGTCCCGCTCAAGAATCGCTTGGTCTCTTTCCAGGTTCGCTCGGTCCCTCTCGTGGTTAGCACCATCCCTGTCAAGGTTGGCCTTGTCCCGCTTCCTCTGGGCCCTTTCCAGCTCCCTTTTCAAGTCGTTGAGATCCGGGTATGCCTCCTCAGTCTGTTTGGACCGTATCATGGACAGTGCCTTGCTTGTGGACTGGACTGTTGCCGCCGCTGGTGGTCTGGTTGGGAGGGGAAACTCTCCCGCACCATATTACTTGCTGTTGTTCAAGCCAGGGTTTCTCGCAAGGTCACATTCTCTCACGCCTCCATCCTCCGCATTCCAGGATAGCCATCTGGTCTGCTCCTGATTTGATATTCCATCTGAAGCGTAGCCCAGCATCAACACGGCTTCAGTTGCTGACTCCCTGAATTCGCCTTGCACTTCCTATTGCATGATAGCGTTCAACGTTACCGCCAGTCTTTCGTCCACTTGTGTGTAATCGAGATCCCTTAAGCGCTTGTATAGCTCATCGAGGGTAGGTTTTTTGAGCGCTGCGGGCATAGACTTCCAGAAGCAATCCGCCATCGTTGCTTCTTCTCAGGCGATCTCACGTGTCAACAAACTCCTCTTGTACTGCTCCTCATCTTTCCTCGTACAGGCTACCACACCATCAGCTGTATGATAGAGTAAGTCCCTTCTCTCTTTGTAAGACTGGCTCAAGATCTTGTAACTAACCTCCTCCAGGTCTCCTCTCTCCTTGACTCCCATCCGGGTCCATTTGGAAAGGTTGCTTGTCATCTTGTCATTCTTCTGGGCTCGTATCAGATCCGACAGTCTGTATCTCGCTTTGACGTGTTCCTTCAATGCCATCATTTGACCATTCAGTTCTCCAGGACTGTGGATGTCGTCTTTTATCTTAATTTATCTTAATGCCAACTATCCTTCTCAAGACCTCCCTATCATCATCCGGTTCCAGCTTTGTCCTGACATTTGAATTGCACGATAGCTCCCTGAATGGTTTCCTTGAAACCGCTATTTTCTCAAGCTGTTCTCCTCCGTACGCATCCTGTTGCTCTAGGTGGTACGTCACTGAGGAAGGGTCAGTTTGTAGTTCTCTGTCGTGGTGCCTCATTTTCTCTTCTGCTAAGCTCATGCCAAGACTGTCTTGGTCATCACCTGTCTTCTCTGAGTCATCCTCCTATTCTTCCGACTCCCCGGACAAATCCTCTTCCTCACTGTCTCCTTCTGTTTTCAGCCTCTCCCCGGACTCTTGATCTAGTCCGAGGTGTTCGGCTTCCTCCTTGAATGACACTTCTTCTTCCGAAACCTAGTCCGTCTTAGTATGTCATCCGGGATTTTCTCGACCAATATTCGCACAACTTCTTTGTCGTCAGGTTGCTTGCCTATCATTGAGTCCTCGCCATGAGCTGCTTCCCCTCTTTTCAATATGGTGACTTCCGGTTTGTCTTGTCATTGTTCCGGACTACAGGTTTATCGTCTTCTAGTTTCTCGAGTAGTCTCCTCAAAACTTCTCCTATCGTCACCCTTCTTTTCTCCACTTCATCAAGGTCGTAGCTTTTTGCTTTTAGTGTTTCCCTCAATATCTTCGACTTGAGCATCATTTCCATTCGCATCCCTAGATTTAGTTTTAGAATTGTTTTCCTCTGATGTTCAGCTGGCAGCTCGTGATGGTCCTCTATTGGTTTCCCTGACTTGTCAGGCCACTTCGTGAGTTGAAGGCTTTCATACGTCTCCTTGTCCATTAAAAAAAATTATCTTTAATTTCCGGCCTGTCCGCCTCCCTTTGCCCCTGTCTCTTGTAGAATTCCGTCCTCTTGCTCAAGCTGTCCGCCTTTTGATGTTTGTCTCTTAATCTGTGTTGAAAATTCATATTATAACCATCAAGCGCACTATCCATCTCCCAATGTAGCTCCGTTCCAATGAGTACGTTTTCAACCAACTGAGTGCTCTGTTGTCGACCCCTAACTTGAATGGTTTGCTACCCAGGTATACCCTGTATTTTTCTACAAAAGTGACTACCGCAAACAATTCCGCTATGGGTGCCCCGTATTTCATTTCTGTATCACTCAAAACTTTGCTCCCGTGAGCTATCGGTTTCAAGACTGTGTTTCCTATCCACTCCTGTTCTTGGTGGAGTATTCCAGAGATCGGTACCACCGATGCATCCGTATCCAGCACATACAGTCCCTTTTCCTTGGGCATCTCTAGCACAACTGCTTCGCACAGCTCTCCCTTTATTCTCTCAAACGACTCCTCTGCCGCGTAATTCCACGTGAGTTTCTTGCCCTTGTGCCTCATGAGTTGTTTCATTGCATATACTTTGTCCACATTGCCCTTGGTGAACTCCCTGTAATAGTTCGCAAAACCCAGAAAGCTCATTAGCAGATGCTCCGTTTTCGGTGAATTCCAAGTCAGCATTGCTTCTACCGCGTCTGGGTCTGGTCTAATGTCATGTTTGTCTACCATCCTTCCCAGGTATTTGATCGAATCCTTGAGAATCTCACACTTCGATGGCTTGCATTTTAGTCCTGCTCTTTTCATGCAAGCGAAAACTTCGTCTAGTTGTTCGAAGTGATCCTCTAGAGTAGGTGTCGCTATCACCACGCCATCCACGTAACACATTACGAATTTGCCATAATTCTTCGTTACACTTGTCAGTGCATGTGCCATCAATCGTTGCAATGTGGCTGTTGCATTGCAAAGACCCAAGAGCCTCCTCCTCCATTGAAACAGCCCCAGCTCGCAATCAAATCATGTCTTGTCCCTGTCCTGTTTTCTCAGTGGTACCTGCCAAAAAGCCGACCCAAAATCAAGAGTTGTGAAAAATGTTGCATCTCCTAATTTTGAGAGGCTCTGATCAATCCTAGGTGTGGGATAGGCATCCTTCATCGTGACGGAGTTCAGATACCAAAAGTCACAACAAAACCTTTGTTGTTCTCCTTTCTTCTTAGCCATCACTACTCCACGCGCCCAGAGTAGGGTCTGTAGTAGGGTCTCTATCTCTTTTCTGCATGCATCCGATTTGTTAGGGGTCATACGCCTCGCCCCTCCCTATGTGGTACTGCCGACTCCTCAAGCTCTATTTCGTGTTAAATTAAATTATAGCTTCCAATGTCTGCCTTATGTTTCGAGAAAACGTCCTGGTTCCGATCTAGCACATCCTTGATGGCTTCGAGCTGTTCGTCCGTAACCTTACCCCTCAAGTGTTCTTTTCTGGTAAAACCGATTTATCCATCTCTAATTCCTCTAGTGTGTGTCTTTCCGGAAATTTCGAACAGCTCGAAAATCAATCGTCTGTCTCTGACTTAAGCGACCTTACAAGACTTGATGAATATTTTATCTTCTTCAACCTTCTCAAGATACAAATCTTATCCCTACGATTTGGGCAATCAATAACTTCATTTTCTTTCATATTTTTAGTCATTTTATATCTAGTTTTCACAGGTAGTCCATATCTCAGCTTCCTTCCCCTCTGAATTGTGATTGGTATATCAAGAGTATTCAACAAGACACTGACGCAGAGGCCACTCTTGGTCATCGAGAAGGATCTTCCTAAAATAGCAGCACTTTGACTATTCGGATTCGGCACTATGCATACTTGTTCATTGTCACTTAGTTCATTGAAACTTTTCATCCGCAAATTTACTGTCGCCGCCTCATTTGTTTTCAGACTTACCCTCCTATTGAAGAAAACTGGAGTCTTAATTTAATTCACCATTATCAAATCTACCGGTTTAATTACGTACATCTTTTCCGGGTTCCGAATCCTGAACATCGCATTGCTTAGATCAGTGGTTACATCCAAATTCCTGATGAAATCTCTGCCTAAAATGAAATGGTCGGACTCATCTAGATTCTCCAACACCAGAAAGCTCATCCACAAATTGCGTTCCCCCAGATTTAGGTCTATTATTGGTGTTCTGCCTAGAACCCGCAGCGCCCCTTTGTTTGCCGTTGACGGCGGTATTCTTGAGTCTATCAAGTCATCTTTGTCGAAGCCCATTTTGTGCTATGTTTCAATTGGTATGACACTCAAGACGGCTCCTATGTCCAAAAATCCACGCAGTTGAGTATTTTTTCCGCTTATGTCCAGTACGTGTGCAGATACGTCTGCCTCTGTTCCCAGATGCATTGCATCTTCTTCTAACATAGCGCAGTGTCCGATTGATCTCACTGTTAGTTCTTCTCTACCAAGGTAGATTTGTCCGGCTGCATCTTCATCACACTTTATCATCGTTTTTGTGTAGATATTTATTCTATATATATTCAACATGACCTCAAGCGGACAATAGGCTTCCGTGTATCTGTTGTCTATGCGAACTGATTTACTACCACCTCTAGTGAGTATTGCCCTTAAAACTCTAGAGGGCTTGCGGGTTTATTGCGCTCAATTAAACCGCGTACACATCTATGTGCATTATTGTCTGATCACTCGGTTCACTCAAGTTTCTTGTTACTTCGTGGCCGCCCACTGTGATTATTGACATGATTTTTGCCCCAATTTTCGTGATGCCAAATGGTTTTCCAGTCACCATTTTCAAGGTGTTGCAATTGCTCCAACTCATTGAGTTCTCTCTGGTCTCTGGTTATGGTCTTGTCATACAGAGTGTTTCAATCATTTCCTGTTTTTCCATTTCCTGTTTCAGACGTTGCTCGATTTCTTTGGTCGCCAAGTCTTGCTTCACTTTGTTGATCGCCTCTGCAGCTGCTTTCTCGTAGTTATCTCTAGTGAATTTCTCGTCTCCCATCCTTGATTTGTGTCACGGCCTTCAATGTCTCTGTTGATAATTCACCACTCGCTGCCTCTTTGTTCTTCACGTCATTTTCTGCTGGTCTATTCCTGGTCTTTTGCACCGCAGCCAGTGCCAGTTTATGTTTCAGGTGATTCTGATTCTTCATCGCCTCCAAAGACAAAAGAAAGTCCATCCTGAAATGGCCTTTTCGGTTACAGAAAAAACACCTCGCGCCTATCTTGATAATCAAGCCACTGTAAAACTCATGTTCTTCCGTTTGACTCATATCCTCTTCATCTGGTGCGTATCCCAAGCTTTTCATGCCTTGCTTGTATGTCGGGCAACCCGCTACATGATGATCCGCTGATCAACACTTTGCGCATGACCCACGTTTGTCCATGTCGTCTCCAGGCTTGTACCATGACGACCTTTGTAGTTGGCTCCCCCTTGCATGTTCCTGCCTTCTGAGAACAAGTACTTTTTTGGTTTCATCAACATGTACTCTCTTGACTTTTGTCTCATCTCTTCTGGGGTTTTGCATTATCCTTTGATAGTGTATAACACGTTGCCAACATCGTTCTCAAGTCGTCACTTTTCACCCGTCAAAAAACTTTGAAGCGATGCTGAAGTTTCTTCTGTTCGTCGATTCTTCCGGGTCGCTTCTTCTCCTCAAGCTCTCAAGATCATCCAGAAATCGATCGATTGACTCGTCTCACCTTTGTCTTCTTCTTTGAAATCTCAACATCACTTGATGACGCTTCATTCCTGATCCGAATCGATTCAACAGTATCTCGAAGATTTTGTCCGCTGCATCACGCTCCTCCTCTTTCTTTACTACCACGCATTTCAGTGTCTGTGCCCTCTAGATTGCTTAGTATTGCTATGCAGGCCTGCCTTTTGTCATTTAGGTTGTCCTGTTCTAGATGTAGTCTCATGACTTCTACCCAGGTGTCAAGGCAGTCGTCTTTAATTTTTTTTTGGTTTCTTGAAGGTCTTTCTGGATTTACCCCTTCCTCTGTCACTCGAATCTGTATTCCTTGTTGCAAATGCTTGAAGTGTTCTGTTCATCATTTCCCAGGTACTCGCCCACGTCATGGCGTCAGGTGTTAGACTTGTGTGTGTACTCGAGTCCCCCGGTGCATTCGTCGAGTTTGAGCTTCCACCCTTCATAGTAGACTTGGACCCTACTGCCCCTATGCTCGTTGCAATCCGGGGTAACGGTGTAGACTCCGATTTCTTCCGTTGCGGTTCTACAAAGTCGACTCTAGTTCCCTATGGTTTGTCTGCCACTAGTTTATTTTGTGCTTTAGAATTTCTCAGGAGTGCATCCAGTTTGGACTGTATGGCACAAAAACTTTCAGCTTGATCCTTGCTCATTGTATCCATTCTGGTCTCTAGATTCCACAACTTCTCATTTACGGTGTCGTACCGTTTCTTCAGTATCCTTCTCGATATATTTCTCTCGCTCTTTGTCGGTAGTCTCTACCTTGTCCGACATCTGTTGTAGCTTTTCTTCCGTGGGCCTTGCTCAGACATAGTAGTTATCCAGGTTCTCGTTTTTGTTGTGCCTTGTTTCCTTTTTCAGCTCTTGGCGGTCCTCATCACTGCACTTCAACTTTTTGTCTATTTCATTTAACTTTGTCATTAGGTCTTCTAACTCTACTGAAGTTGTTTTCATTTCATCAGCTCGTTTATTTTGCTAGCGGCTGCTTCTTGCGTGGCTTCTTCTTTATTCTTCCTGGTTTCCGTCGTTATCGTGGAAATTGTCACAAAGGTTTTGCTTTTCTCGGTCACTGCAGTTATCTCCTCCTTCTATCTTGGCTTCATTCCGACCATCGCAGCAATCCTCTCGGTGAATGACGTTCTCTTCGTTTGTGAGTCGTCTTTTATCGTCTCCGGTGTGTTGGTCGCCTCGTCTCCATTGCCTATTGGTGAGAACTCTATGGTATTTTTTTCCTGTTCTTCTGTATTTGGCATCGGTGTTGACTCCGTCGTCCTCCGTTTCATTCCATCTATACTTTGATCTGGTGTTTCTAGTTCATCTCCTTTGCTGGTATGCTTTGTTCTTCCATTATTTTTTCTATCGCCTTCTGTTCCTTGTTGCTTCTTGTGCTGGCCATATTCACTGAAATTTTCTTCCTCCTTACTCTCGGATTTATTGGTGTTGGTTTCTTTTTCATTGAGGTCTGGTTTTGCTTAAGTCCTGTTCCCTTTCTTTCAGTTATCGATACCCTATTTCTCTTCATGATTTTTATATACAATTGTCTTTATCTACAATTTTAATATATACAAGTCCCTACTGTAAAATCCGACTGAAATTATAAGAAAATTCTCTATTAGATTAAAAAAAGAAAACCAGTCGAATTTAGCCTAAATCAGTGATGGATCCCTTTGTTCAGGTCTTGGGACCCTTCGTGATTTCGTGTTAGGATTATTTGGTACTGTCCTAGGACTTTTTGGTTTTCTTCTAGGACCCTTCGCTCTAGTGTTGGGGCACTTCGATGGGGTCTTGGTAGACTTTGTTACTGTCCTAGTACTTTTATGTACCCTTCTACGACCCTTCGCTCAAGTGTTGGGACACTTCGTTTCTGTCCCAGGACCCTTCGGTACTCTCATAGGACCCTTCATTCGAGTGCTGGGACACTTTTTGCGGTCCCAGGATTTTTTTGGCACTCTCCTAGGACCCTTCGCTCGAGTGTTGGCACACTTTTTTGCTGTCCCAGAACTTTTTGGCACTCTCCTAGGACCCTTCGTTCAAGTGTTGGGACACTCCATTGCTATCCCAGGACTTTTCGGCACTCTCCAAGGACCATTGCTTCAAGTGTTGGGACATTTCGCTCCCATCCCAGCACTTTTCTGCACTACTCTTGTACTTCCTCCAACCTTGTAGCTCAAGTGTTTCCTCGCCTGATTGAAGAATTTCCCGGTACCTTTTGTCGAGTATAGGGATACCTGATCCACTATCCCAGTACCACCTCTGGAGCTCTGGTAAAAAAAATCCCCAAAACCCAATTCTGTTCACCAAAATTTTTTTACTAAGTCCCCTATAACTAACTCCCCTGTTTCAATCCGATGTAAGTCGAAACACGCCTTGTTTGTTAGTCTATAACTTTAGCCCATTCGTTAAAAGCTCTCTGAAATTTGGCCCAAAAATGTAAAAACTGTAAAAATTCAAATAAAAACGAAAATTACAAAAACCAGAAAGGTAAGTATATCTAAAATTCAAAGGCGACCTATGCCGTCTTTCGTTAAAAATGTCTGGTACCTGACTGTCACGCGTTTTCCCTCCCGCTACTAGCGATCTTATGGGGTATTATCCTTTTGGGTTCCACAAACTGTCTATTTCCGATCCCCCCATCCGATCAGACCAGGTTACCTACCTTAATTCGATCCTAAATTTGGATCTCCTCGCGTTGCAACTCTGGTTCTGAGTCTATAGATGGATCGTTCTATACTCTGGTCTACTAATGTAACTAAATCGACGATATCGATTGTATAGTTACTGTAATGTGTCCCACGTTTTTACAACTTTGAACCGCCAACCTCTATCTTAACCAGCCCCCTACTAACCTCCACCATATCTATCCCCCCGCTTAGGCCGAAAATTACCCATAAGTGCAATAGGTGCTAAGCCTCTCGAGAGAAAGTCCGTAGAACCCGTTTCCAAGCTCTGCTCAAGTAAAAACGTTTCCTCAAAACAGTGGGTATCCGCTTATCCAATTTTACACTTATTTGCTATAATGTAAATTGGATTTTAACGATACCCGGTTGACCAAACAGAACACCTCTGTGTACCTTTCCCTGTTTGCTCTGATTGGCTGCTAGATGTCTCCTTGGCGTGTCCTCTGTCTCTCAGGTCCCTTTCCTGCGAACCACTTTCCCACTTGGATGTTCACCTGTTGCAGTCAAGTCTCCCAGTGGTCCGCTGAAGTTGCAAACTATCTAAAACCCATACAACGCCTCTGTACAAATTTAGGCACAAGTTTGCTGATTTGATCGAGACGATCGCTCCTAATGTAAAACAGTATGGGTATACTATTTTAATTTTTATAAAGGTTTGATCCACCTAATCTGGTATCAAGGCCACTGTTCTCTATTGTATTGTTTACCCGTTTTGTTTCTATTTCTAACCTTTTTTGGTTTTTTGTTTCGCTTTTCGTCTTTTACTAGTTTTTTGTCCCCCTAGTGGCCCCTTACTCGGTTAGCTAGGCCTCGTTTTGGAATGCGCAACCGGAAGTTTCTCAAATTTTCTTTAAAACCTAAGGCGGTACAACCAGAAGGTGGACACGTTCCCGTTGAACCGTACCACCGGTACTCTAGAATGGGCATATAGCCCGGAGCTGTGTCAAGTGGGTTCAATCCCGTAGTCTTGATGTCGTAAAAACACCTAGGAGCACCAGAAAAAAACACTATGTAACAGTCGCCTACTTAGGTCACAAAATAGGCTCAATAGCCATTGGCTCAAGATTCTGTGACACTATCTCTTGTGTTTTTCTACCTCAAGCGGTCGGAGTCAATTCGGTTCACTTGCGACATGAGACTAAAACCCGCGTTACAGCTCAAATGCCACTACCAAAATACCCCCCCCCCCCCCACTCTATAAAATAAGAACACCCAATACTCAGATCTCAAAATACCCAAAATACGCGAATGCCATTAAAAACAAGGTCGGAACCTTATTTATACTTACTTTTTATTAGACAGTGGACATTTGATCCATTTCAGATGTATCAACCTGAAAACTCTCCCTAACTCAACATAAAAATGTAAAACACATTCAAGAAAATTAAATTAGGTACTCACATACCGACACGACCTCTAGAATCGAGTAACTAAATTATAAAGCAACTCTAGAATTGATTGGGTCATTAAGATTAACTCAAGAAGTTTGAAATAAACAAATTTTGACTCAAGAAACAAGTTTTGGAACTGGACCATTGGGCAGCTTCAGCTGTCCACCTTTCCAACGAAGGTTCACTCTGGTCACTCTAATTTCTCCCTTCTCCACTCGCAATCACTTTCCGTCTTCTGCCATGAATAAGACAGCTCTACTTTTGTTCGAATTATGTATTAGAAATTGCGAATAGCAATTTCCCGTTGCTCTTTTTTGACTATTTTCACGCGATTGTAGTTCGGTTCTTCTGATAACTTTTCTTGTGTTTTAGTTGGCGCGAGAAACTTGAGCATGACATGCTCAATTTGAATTTTAGAAAAACTGCACCTCACCCCAAAATCAAGACTAAACGTTGCTCAAGGTCAAACTTCCAAATATGACCGACTGTCACACATATTCATCGGAGATGGATCATCCCTTTCCCTCAACTCGTAGCTTCTCATACTCTGAAAAAGAATTTGGTCTTATACAAATTCAACTCAGGACATGCTAGGCAACAATGTGACATTCGACCAGAATGGACAAAAATTAGATTTTAAATTGATGGCCGCTGACCTTGAGAATTGGCAGTTTTAGTAGATTGGCGACGTTTTTTGAACGATTAAACAAACTAAACTGTGAAGGTCAGGTTATTCAGGTATTTTAAATTTTTAAAATTTCAAATGATGACGTCACACTTCCGAGAAACGTTGAAACGGCCATTCTGGAGAAAGATCAAAAAAGAAACACAACAGCAACAACAATAGTTGCGATAGAAACAACGACGAGAAATAGAAAAAAACGACAGAGTATTAGCAGAGACCGCAACGATTGTGTCGCTATAATCGTTACAAAGCCTTTCACATGAACGGTGAAGGGTGGTGGAACCGTGAATTAAACCATCCGGAGAGGAAATAAGAGGAAAGAATCCGGAGGGGTCTCGAGACCTGAACTGGAACTGATAAAAATTAACTTTTAACTTCCCGGTAATACCCTAAATTGAATTTAATTAACATCTAGATTCATTTTCTGATAATGAAAAGCTAGGGGTTGAGGGAAAGGGTTGCTCCATCTTCGATAGAGATGATGATTTTTATCTACTGAACAAAAAACAATAGTAATATAACAAATAGTAGTAGCCCTGATTTAAGGAGTGACCTCGTGGTCTGGGGATACTGAGACCCAGCCATGTGCTCACTATTATGCATGTAATTAAGTTAATTTTAGCGTTCTGGTCGAAGCCGGAGAACAGTAACGTTTTTCTTGACCCGATGTTAGGAAGACCACCAAAAGAACTGGCTTTTGCAGAGACGGTGAAAAGCATGTAGAGCTTTGTTTAGAAGCGGGCCAGTCGTTTTATAGCTTAGCTTTATTTTCCGTCGATATGTAATTCCGAGCGAATGTTACATATATGTTTTTATGGCGCTCCTGGGTGTTATTCTTTTTTAACATCATGACCGGCAGAACCGTTAACGAGCACTCCGCGCCGAGCGTATGCTCACAATTACGCCCTTAATAGGCACTGACCGCCGGGGCGGAATGGTAGGTCGGAACGCGGAAG
>NC_087068.1:6732745-6821536 GCF_963678635.1 Symsagittifera roscoffensis | reverse complement strand
TGAGACTACGACCCGTTACAGCTTAAAGGCTACTACTAAAATATCCCCCCACTCTAGAATTAGAAACGTCCCCATACTTAGGTCTCTAGATACCCAAAATACATGAACGCCGTTAAAAACCGGGTTGGAACAATCCGTTAGGTTACTTTTTATTAGACAGTGTGACTTTGATCCATTTCAGATGGATCAACCTAAAACTCGCCTTACCTCAACATAACAATCATAAAACACACTCTAGAATTTAAATTCGTACTCACATATCAGCGCTCTCAAGAGTTGGGAAAATAATCCAGTCAGTAACTAACTCAAGAAATAAATAACTAAGAGAAGTTTAATGTTTTATAGTTTGGACAGCAAGGATAAGTTCATGCTCTAGAATTTGAGTTCTCTTGGACCGTTGGGACACTCCAGTTGTCCGCCTTTCCGCTGAAGGTTCACTCTGGTCCAACTTTAGTAATCGCTCTCTCGGGGATACTCTGTCTTCTATTTCAAGTAGGACAGCTCTACTCTCGTTCACTACGATGGAAATTGCGAATAGCAATTTCCCACTCGTTTTTATTTGACCACTTCCCCGCAATTGTTCTAAAATTGTTCTGATTTCTTTTTCTGATTTTCAGTTATCGCGAGAAAATCGTGCATGACATGTTCCTTTCGAAATTTTGAAAAATTAAATTTCACTTCAAAATCAAGTATTTTCTGCTCTTCTCAAGGTCAAACTTCCAAATATGACCGACTGGCACATATTTTCAAGTGATTATAAACATGCCTCAAGTATCTATTGAGCTATCTCTCCCCCACGCGGGGGGGGGGGGGGGGGGGTTGAGGAGAATGCTCAATTGATCCCACAAAATACTTCTAAGTTTGCTTCCATGTAGAAATCACTGCTGGTTCATGTTCAGACTCGTAGCGTAGAGGCGGAATGCGAGGGTTTGAAGCGCGATTTAACTGAAGTGAAAAGTGAAAGGCTGAGCTTGCAGTTGAAGGCAGAGAGACAAAATTCATTCATCAGTACACTCCAAACCCAACTCAACACTGCGCAAAGCTCTATAGATCTTCTACAGGTCAAAAAAAATTGAAATCTAATTTTCATTACATGAATTGTACTCAGCGGGATAGATTCAAGTTGAATAAAATTTCAGAATTCATTTTTTACATGTTTAGAAGCAACTGAGAGATGCACTGGAGTACAGGAATGCACAGTCATCGGAGAAGTAAGGAATCAAATAGCTTGATTATTGTTTTATTTAAACAATCATACGTTCTTTGAGCGTGCTTATCAGGAACCATTGTGCTGTCTTACTTCGGTTGCATTTACGGGGAAGGTTCATATCTGTAATTTTATTGGAATTCTATGGCAATTTTTATTAGGCCAGCTCCTAAAAAGAAGGGCAGTAAGAAAAGTCAAGGTCCGTCATCTAGTACAGTAGCTGAAGAAAACAATGAGTTAGATACAGAACAGCTTTCTAAGCTCGTTGAAGAACAGCTACTGGCCGCAAGACAAGCTATAGCAGAAAACGATTCACATGTACAAGATGTCGCGAAAGTTTCGACGACAACAACGGAAATTGGCAATGTTCTGGACAGGGACCGTTCGTCATTTCTAAAGGTAATTTCTCACTGTGTGTCAAACTACGTCCTCTGATAGCAAAAGTGAAAAATTGTATAGTAACTTTTCCCTTTTCAGTAACCCAAAATGTGTTCAAAACTAGCTTCGAATAGATACTTTTGATGATTTCTTGATGGGTGCTTTTAGAAGAGTGAACCCAAGGGAGTTAAAGCTGGTACAAGTGGACTCAACTGGACATCCGACGATTGTGTTTTGAGAGATGTGACAGGATTGTTACTTGGAGACGAGGAGCAAACGCCATTTAGATCATCCACAGTGCCACAAACAAATCTTAAAGCTCAAATGGCGAGCGACTCGATTAAACATCAATTGAAAGAAGCTACAATTCAAATAGTGAAAAACATAAGTCCGCCGATGGAAAATAACTACTTGGCTAATGTTGAAAAACAAAAAAAGAGAGACGAGGAGAAAATCATAGACGAGTCGGTTGAAAAATTAATTCAATTGTCAGGGAAGTCTTTCCAAACGGAGTCTGTCCAAAAAAGGTCTGCAGTCGAAGAGGAATCGCTGGGAATGACTGTATCAAAGGATAACTGGCAGCAACTCAACTTGACAGGACGAAGTTCTCGAGTAGCTCACGCTGAGAAGGTAGCTAAAAGAAGACAAACAGTAGACGCAAAACAAATGACGCAAATTAATCAAACTTTGGAAGAGACGAAAATGAATAAAACGAAAGACGCTCGGAAGGATACTTTTATAGATAAACTGGGCTTAGAAAAGAGAGACAACGAGAGCAAAGCAGATGATGTCAGCCGTAAAACAAAAGAAAGTGACAGAAATAAAGGAGCAAAGAGCGGTGTTAAAAACGAAAAATGGACAAGTTGGGGCGACAAATCACGACTGGTTGTATCTAGTGAGGATAGCGATGAAAGTAGCAGCAGTAGTAGTGATAGTGGCAATGGTGAAGTTAGTAAAGATAGTATAATGCATTCGGGAACCCGTGATTCCAAGACGGAAGAACAGAATGTCAAGGATGCTAAATGTATCAAAAAACGGGAACTGAGTTCGACTATTGATAGACCGGTGGTAACGAGACTTGATTCTGAAGTCACCGAAAGCTTTGAACGAAGCACTAAGGTGCTGGAGGCTAAAGATTCGAATGTAATACAATTATCGTCTAGTGCGCGACGTCTGTCAGAATCAAGCGACGAAGAAGTAAATGGCACTGAAAAGATTGCAAAAGTGAGCGGCGAAAGAGTTGAATTAAGTGGTGGAGAAAGCACGGTCTTGCCCTTATCGAAAACTGCAGATGGTCTTGACCCTTTGTCTAGTATTGATTCGTTCTTCCAATCGGATGCAATAAGTGAAATGTCTGCAAAAAATCTAACACAAACAGCAACCGAGAAGAATGATGATAAAGAATTTGCGCCAGAAAAAGGAGACGTGGTACCAGAAACTCAAAGCATAAGCGTAGAAAATGTATCTGTAGAATCGCATCCTGTTGATAACATAGATTCCCATCCAAAATTGATCCCAGATGACTACAAAGAAGACCAACAAGCTGCTGCAATGGAACCGCCATTTACTTCCCCAAAGATAGAACAGGAACGCAATAATCCAGATTTCCAGTCAGGCATATTAGTGTCTAGCATGGCCGCAAATAAAGTTGCTTCAAAGGAGAAAGAGATTACGGAGCTCCCAGCTTTGGACCATGAGACGATGGATGAAGTGATGACTAATGTTGGCAACAATGAAGTTGTAGCGTCTGAAATTGTAGCTTCTGACAATTTAGTTGATACGCCTGTAGGCAATAAAACTGATGAAAATACCATTGGAATTGAAGAACGTGAGTGGGGTGATGTGTCTCTTCATCTGTCAGATGTGGAAGTTAGTCCTTCACAACTAGCTGAAACCTTCTTCTCCATGACGCCTCCACGTGGTAACAGCAGTCAAAAGCAGATTAGTACTCCGCCACCTCCAGGACATGAATACTCGTGCAAATCAATCGAAGCCAAAGAGTCGGATATTACTGGAAACAATTCAGAAGTCGATCTTATAAATTTGAACCATGGCGCTGAAAGCGCGACTGCACTAGACTATGATAAGACGCAAGAAGATCAATTTATTTCGAAGAAATTAGGTACGAACGATCCCATAGTTCTAATAGAAAACGTTCTAATACAATCGACTAAAGAGAATCCAATTCCTAGTGCGGAGCAAGAACCGATCAAGCCAGATGCGGTTGAAAATGAAACTGTCCCGGCCGCTTGTCAAATGAGAGAAGTTAACGTCGATTTGTTGAAAGAAAATGAAAGTGTTCTTAAAGCTAATGATGTCTTCGTTCGACAGCTGAGTATATCTGGTCCTCCTCTGGAATGTAATTTGTCGATGGACTCAGCTGAAATGCTTCTCTGGACGGACGTCAGTTTCGACCTTTTGGACGCTGAGGACATAAGTCTGGATCTACCATTGTCTCCAGCGTCAGAAGAAACTTCGACTGCTGCGCTTCAGGAATCATGGAATTTTCCTACGGAGCATAGCGTGGCACTGGGCGATAAAGACAAATGTGCTGCTGGAAGATTTATAGAAGACCCGGAGCTGGAAGCTCTAAACTTCATGGAAGCAGTTGCAGAGGAACTGGGGCACAATGCAGAGGAATCCACGAGTAACATGAGTTGTAACGACAGAACTGTACATAAAAAGAATGAGGGAATGATAAAATGTAGTGTAGGGTTGTCATTAGAACTTTCTGAGATGCAGTGTGAGCTTGGCGACAATGTTGAATGTGATAAGAAGTCAGATTTTCAAGAAGATACAGGTCGCGGAAGATTGACGAGGTCTCAAAATCGGAGTGAAAAGAAGCCTGAAGCTTCAAAGGAGGATTTGAACGTGAAAATGAAGGAGAAAGAACCAGAAATTGATGTTCCTAAATATGCCGAGAAGAAAGAGGGATCTTTGGAAGTGGTTGTTGAAGGATTCTGCATTAAGATGGCACGTGACATGGACGCAATTACGAAGCAAGCATCTGAAGCACTTGTGAGCCCTCTGTATGTAGAGGTTGGTCATTATGATATTGCAAAGAAATGCACTAGCAGAAGTCGAGTAACTCGTTCCAAGACGCGATCTACTGCTGAACGAAAGCGGAGCAAAGCCGAGAAAGAATTCGAAGATGATGGGTCGGAAATTGGTAAGGAGGAAGAAATCGGAGGAACGACGAAGGCGAAACGAGAATTGGATAGGAGTGAAGGGAGAACGTTAGACAAAGATTCAGACAAAATGCCGAACTCATTCGACACGGCAGTTAATATAGCGGGGAAGAATGATATTGTTATAAGTGAGTTAACTCACAAAGTCAGAAGTTTAAATTCAGATAAAATACAAACGACTAGTTCTTCGATAGTCTCTCAAGAGCATGTACCGCAAAGTTCGTCTGAGAAGATAGAAGGGACTCCTCTTAAGAAGTGGAGGCAACTGATGAAAGGAGACCAAATTGAACCTGGACCATCTCAGGAACCACAACAACCTCCAACGTCCGAAAGCCGCAGCGTACAAAATGAGTTTACTCTGTGTTCAAATGCACCTGGCGATGGAATTAAAGAAGGTTGTAACAGGTTAGTCATTTTGGGTAAAGAGAGTTCGGGAACACCGAAGTCGAAGCGACCAAGAAGTGGATTTAAGAGCCAAGTGAAAGAGGCTAAGAGGGAAATTTTGAGTATCGTGCGCAGTTCAGGTTTGGACAAGTTCTATGAGCAGCCGCAGCGTGACCTTCAGGATATCGCTAGCCATGTTCATTTGGACAATTTAGATAACCAGCGGCGTGAAAAAATTAAAAGTTTTAGTACACATGACGTTAAATCAAAAACTCAAAAGCTAAATGTTGAAGAGATTGAGGTTGACTCTTTAGTCATCAATGAAGTTATGCTGAGCTCGAAAGCAGGACGCAAAAATCAAAGTTTCTCAGGATCTACAGACAAACATTTTCAAGTTGAAACAGAACAGGTTGTGTGTAAAAACATCAACCCGAACGTCGGAGCTTTAATGGAAGACTTAACTCCTGGAGAAAAACTGAATGAAGAGCGCGCGCCGGGAACTGTCCCGCTTTCCGACTCAGACTCTGAACAAGGCGAACTGGAACTATGTATATCGGACGACGAGGGTTCAAAAGAAGCTCCTAAATGCAATGATGCAAAGATTCTTGAGGCGAAAATGAAGTCAGATGATGAGAATTCAATGATAGCTTGTGGATCTTTTGATTTGTTGACAGGCGCAGATGAGTCAAGTGAAACTCTCAGCTGTGTACAACCATCAGAATCTACCCCAAATAAAAAACGTGCAGTGAATTTAGGCCTCATTTGGAAGACCGGAATCCAAAGCGATGCAGTCTTAGATGGCGAAGCTGGCGATCATGCATTTAATAATGCATTTGAATCAAATGAAATAGCAACGGGACATATTTCAGACCAAATAGAACAGATTGAGACTGTACAAACTGAGAGGCAAAACGAAGACGATGATGAAGATTTACATCCCGTTTTATGCGATAGCACCTCACCTACAAAAAGAAGCACGCGTAAAAGATTTCTCACAGAGTTACACGAGAAAAGAGACGAAAATGACACAGTTAAGATTTCGCCACTGAAAAAGAAAAGTAAAGAGGCATCTATTAGTAGTAAGAATCCACGAAGGCGGTCTGAGTTGCAGTCGATAACATCAGCTGTAGATGAGGTTGAAATTAAGTCGGAGCCGGCCTTCCATGATACCCGTCCTTGGTCACAAATGACGGTATGATTTTTTGAGGATATTAATTTTCAAGTTTCGTTGATTTTATCTCATAGAACTTTTAAAAAAAACTTGCATGTGAAATTGCATTCTTGTCACATCTTCATTGATGATAGCTTCTAAAAATTGATTATTTAATTACTACATAATTACATTCGTAGTAACTAATTTTGAAGGGTTAAGTAAAGCTGTAATTTTTTTTTCACAGCTGAAAAGTGACATCAAGCGCGAGTTGGGGGATAAAATTGAAGCGGAAACTACTCTGATGAAATTTCACTGCGGGTTGAAAGGAGCATGTGGAAATAGGAAACAGGAGGGAGGAGGAATCGCCGCTCAGCCTCTCTCGCCTGCGACATCTATCGAGAGCAGTTGTTCATCAAGTTGGTTTTAATCATCATACAGTCTCGAAATTATTTAAATCAGTCTAGCCTGCCCTGTCTGTTTCTACAGAGGAGCTCAGAATGTTCCCATCAATTCTAAACGCATTAATTTTTCTTGATTTTTTTCTCGCGCAAATTTTTTGTTTCAACTTTCGAAGAAAGGATTATATATGGTTGTAGTCATTTTAGACCTTTTTCGAAAAGAAGGTTTATGATTGGGGAATACGTGCACCATACGGGTGTGCTACGCACTATCCCAAACGAATTTGGAGCCTACGTTAACTGCTTGTATACTACTTTGAAGACTCTATTTATGATTAAGTGTCAATGAACGTCGTGAAGGTGGTAATTTTTTTTTCAGTTTTTTGATTTTTTTTAAAAATTGACTTCGAAAATGGGTGTTAATTTAAAGATTTACCAGCGGAATAAACTATTACTTAGTGACCTAATTTTCTCAATTTTCTCAATGTTATATTGATTATCTAAAATTCATAAAGCATCCAGATGGTTACGAAGCGAAAGCGTTAAGGAACGGAGTGATTTATCTCTTTTTGCTCCTACCATTGAAAATGGGGAAACTCTTTGTATTTTTTTTGTTTTCCATGCAATATCCGGTGCCTCACATAGTTGACGTAATAGGTCGAGTACTATATCAAATAGCGTTTCAGTCTTGATTTGAGCGACATTAAAAAGTCTGCAAAAAGTTGTCTCAGTGTCGAGAAAAACGGGTTTGAAGTTTTTGAAATTAAATCTTATTTTGAGCTGAGCAAATTTAGAAGACTTATAATAGGCTTATACTTGTAGTCTTTACACAAGCAAAGCTTAGGTTATAGTATGAACTATCTTTTTTTCCAACCTAAGTCGAAAATACTGTTGCGACGCAAATATTTTTGCGACAAAATGTGTTCATTTTGATCAATAACCAGCTATTAAGTACAGCCTATGCTAAGGGTTTTACCATGGACTATTATATTACAAATAGTTTTTTTTAGCTTAAAGGTATCATGGATCTATAGCGTAGAAGTAGGGAAGGAGACCCACAACCAAATAAGAGGGTTCAAACCTGGGCAGGGTCGGATGTTTTTATGAACTTCCTCGTATACTAGTTGAAATGCGTCCGCTCTATACATTGAGGCATGTTATTTGGTTTTTTTTGCAAATTGACTGGTACTGCTTATGCGTCATAATTGGCTTGCGCCACTTAGCAATTATGTAGATTCATAATTGGCGTGCGTCACTTAAGAAATTTTGTAGACTCCAAGTTCTACTCATTCAGTTTTTCCCAGTAGCGTTATCGGTCATATTTTTGCTTGTCTATGCGAAGTGCAACTTCGCCTGTATAAAAGCAAGGGTAACACTATCCAACAGCAAAAGCGTACAGGTGACGAAAAACGTAGTGAAGTTCTAAGTTGAAGGGGTCCTAGTGTCATCCGCCTCCTCAAGGTGGGACCGGCAGAGGCAAAATGGATAACATCTCCCTCCCCACGGTTGTCCTGCACTGAGCAGGACCGGCGGCTAATAAAAATACAATTTGAAAAGAAAAACTTGAGCAAAATAGAAAATGACGGCAAAACCATTCAAGCTTAGGAATCACATTCCGCAGATTGTTTTCGTTTAGGCCATGATTTGTACGGCAACATGAGAACAACAAGTTAAGCCGTGGTTTTTTTCCAATTTTTCTTAAACTTTTTTGTTGATCCCATAAGAAAATATGTAGTCAAAAGTACCTAATTTACTACTATTATCGAAGTTCTAGACTCGTTCAGATGCTCTTATTTCACAACGAACAAAAAACGACGCGATTTGAAATAAAGTCTTTTTTATGGTCGGAACTTTCTGTGTTACTTGCATATCAGCCGGTTATCAGTCTTTAGGTAGTTTTTGTTGTTTTTTTTAATAGGAAAAATTATCAGAAGTTGTTCAGGCTCACAATTGATTTTTCGCAGTTTGATTTTTGATTTTTTTCAAGTTCAAATTTTTTTCAATTTTTTTAAAAATTAATTTGTTAATTGAACTCACATTGCGATCTCCAATAAAAAGTAGCAATTTTAAAATTTAAAAAGAATTCTGTTCCATGATTACTGTGGTCGGAGCATCCTGTGCCAATTCTATAGAATTTATATATATATATATATATATATATATATATATATATATATATATATATATATATATATATATATATACCCCTGTGTTTTATTTGTATGCTTGTCTTATTTTAAAATGTATTTCAGAGCAGCGTCAACCGGAGAGCCGAAAAAATTAGTTGAATTTCGAAAAAATATATATTTTAATTTTGTTATCTTGGGTTCGTTCAAAGTTAGTTTTCTGTTGGCTACGTTTGTTTAGGTTCCTGATAGATGAAGTAGACAATTGGATTAACAACATTATTTTTTCAAATTTGGTTAATTTTTGCGAAAATGTCAATCATATACCTATGTTCACTGAATTTAAACAAATTTTAATTGCATCTGAATTGTTTCATGTAATTTTTAAAAAAAACGTATGGTTTTCTCTGACCTCAGGTCTCCATTGAAGTGCTTTATAAGAGACGATGAACGTAGTTCAGACTCGTGTATAGGTGCTGATGATTATTTTTTGTTTTTTTTTTCAGGGAAAGTTAAAATTGTTTAGGCTCAGAATGACTTTTTCGCGGTTTGACTTTTGATTTTTTTTTGAAGTTCAGTTCATTTCCTTCGTTAAATTGAAGGCAAACTCTATTATTAAAAAGCAAAAGTGTAAAGGTCACGAAATACGAAATGTAATCAATTTCGAGTTTCGAAAATGGATTTTAATGACTCCAAGCGGAATAAAAGCATTATCTATTGATGCAGTTTTTATCAAGTTCGATTAATTGTTTCAAAAAAGTGCCAATTCTCAATGAGTGTTGAAATTCAAAGAGCTTTAAGAATTTAATTTTTCCTTATTTGAAATTCGAAAATTCAAGTTCATTTTTTTCTGTGTACTTGCGTTCATTGATTCTTTTTCAACTGTCTGTTGGCTATGTTTCTTTTACCTATACATTTTAGGCTATACGCCCTGATTTTATTTGAAGTAAGGTAAACTGAATCTGAACTTTTTTGTGTTTCAGTTGAAGTCGCAGGCAGAAGTGTGCAGTTTATGCTGAAGCTTCTCAAAGACATCAATCCTCAAAATGTACATTTGAAATGGACTCAATTACTGGAAACAGATCTGGATATTAGTGGCGGTGGCGCTAGTTGTGGAACCCCATTTCACTCCCCCACGAAGCAGGGAGGGATGGGCTGGTTGTCTCCAAATACTTTAGTGGTGTCTGTATGTCAGACACTGACGAGGAACAAAAGGAAAAGAAATAGGAACAAGAGGCCAACAAGGATGGAGGCGGAAAATGACTACGGCATGATCGAATCCTTAGCAACGGTATGGTTATGATATAATTTGCAGTTCAATATGTGCACATCTTATTATATCAGATTACTTGGTAGTATAGGAAGTTTCAAGATTTGTGTTCCCGAAGGAAAGCTTGCAAAAATAAAGGAAGGAAGGAACGATGCTGTTGAAATAATGGGACGGTCAGAGCTGGACAATCAATAAATTTTTTATCTCAATTGGAGTATTCTGCGCTGTAATCAGCTGCTGTTTTGGTTTTTAATTTGTAAAAAGGTTTAAATTACCCGAATTCGTTTGTTTGTCTGTAGATGGTGGAGTGGTATATGGAGACTGTTGGTTTTGAAGACAGAAAACAGACTATTCGTGAACTTACAGGCAGAATGACTCTTATCTCAAACCACCATAATCTAAATCAAGACAAATCTAACTTGGAGGAAAACCCACAAACTAGTTCAGTCACTTCCAAAGTTCCTTATTTAGAACGAGGAAAAGATTTGGCAATATGCATTGTCCTACTATTAACATCGCTCATTTCAAAGAACAAAACAAGCATAAGTTTGATCAATTCAAATATAGAATCACAGTCTGAAAATGTAGAGAAAGATGCTGATCTGAAGTTGAAACAAGCAGAACATGAAGGATATTTGCAAGTGGCGCGAGTGATGTTGTATGACGTCATAGCATCGAAAAGAAGTTACTGGTTAGAAGTGGTCAGTATCGCAATCTCACGTGTTCCTCAGTTGCTAAAGAAGCAAATGATTGAAATGACCGCAGAAAAATCAGATGAGTTGTCGATGTCGCAACTGGTATATGAAAGAGAGAAAGAAAGCGAGAAGTGTGTAAGTAAAATCTTGTCACGAAGATTATAATACAAAAGTTCTTTATAGAAGGGTCCAATTATTAAATACTAATAATAATTGAATACGAAATATTAAAAATGATAATATTAATAATAATTGTGGTTTCGGCGATTCGCTCAGGATCTATGAAAGGTTGTTCAGCCTGTCTAAGCATAGTCCATTTCTCCTATTTCTCCACATTCCAGACTGAGGTATTTTGTTGAGCGAAGCGCTCTTTGTTTGCGACGCAAGGTCGTTTTTTTGCGTCTGGAACTTTCACGTGGTACTTTCACGCATCTAGAACTTTTGCAGCTGAAATAGATCAAGCTGTGGTAGACCTGAAGCTAGAGGTCATTGCCATGGCAGGGGATCAATTTCACGATCTGAAGATCTCGAAATGAACGCCTTACCATTATGCTAAGTGCCTTATTTATAGGAATGATTTCAGTTTTGCTAATTTCCGATAAAATCAGATGAATTTTTTTGTAAAATGAATGTGTGTTTTATCCAAGGTGCTCGTGTCTGCAATGCAGTGCGTTCTATGTCAAAGATGGCAAACTGAAGATGATGGAACCGAAACAACTGAAGATGATGTGAATAAAAAGAAACGAAGACAGATGTTCGCGGGACTAGATTTCACTTGTGATTCCACTCCTTTCCAAATGGTCAACCAAATGGCCTTGGAGTACCTGTTTAACGTTGACTTTCTAAGTTCTAGTACCTCTCAATTGCTATTTGACTCAAATCTACAACAATCTATTGATGATATAACTAAAGAAGGAGCTACTGATAATGTTCTCTGTACAAGTAAAAACAAAGTTGTAACCCGCGAGAATGAAAACTGGACTGAGTTCATGTTCAGTTGTGTGAAAGCATGTACTCTTTTGTTTCTGGAATGTTCATCGGAAGAACAGGATGTTATCTTGAGAGAAGTTGTCTTTCCTTCTCTTACGTCATTCTCAACGTCAGTGCAACCTCTGCTGTCGTTTTCAATGTCATCGACATTTAAATGTCATCGACAAGAAGAGTATTGCATGTGTCAAGAATGCCTGTTATTGGCTCAGTCGTCTATCAGAATCATCGGTAAGTTAGCGGCTCTTCTAACCCATACAGACACCCACACACACGCACACACACAAGGAATTTTTGCATTGTTATGTTTTTTTTTGTCCAGTTGTAATAAAAACTAGCAAGTGGATAATCTAAACAATAAAAAGCATATTTTGTCTTCATATACTATCTTGTAAATTCAATGGTTTTCTTGTAAAGTTGGTGTTTATATTTGATGGAGGAAACGGCAGAAGAGACAAGTTTGCTAGCTAATACGAGCCCTAGCATACTCAAATAATTTAGAATCATGATATCAGATTAACTTTTTGATAAGATTCCTTTCTGCAGAAAATGAAAATTGATCTACTTTTGTTGTAGGTGAAATAGCGCTGCCATATCTGAGTTCTCAAATTGAGAGTGGAGCAGAAATCAGAAGAGAGATGAGGATAGGCGAAGTATTATTGCCTGCCGTGATCGAAACACTCAATGTCACTCGTGAGAAAATATATCACTCAGAGTTAGAACAAGGTAAAAGTATCTTTGTGCGACTAAATGAACCAAAAAATATTGCTCAACTTCATTTTTTAATCATGGCCATTCTGTAAATTAAAACGAGTAACAGTATAAAGCTAATAGAGTAGCTGTTTAAATGATACACAGGGGACAGAAGAATTGGCTTAAAGATCTTATAGGGGTGCTACTAGATTCTACTACGAGTGGCGCTCCCAGAATTTTCTAAGGAAAAAAATGTAGTGCGAAATAATAAATCTGTACATATATATGGCGAAAAACCAACTATTTTAAAAACAAAAAACATGCCCAAAATAAGTTCAATCGGCATTGTCTCATCATATACTGAAGAAAAACACCATTTTTTATGCAGTCGTATTTATGTGTCGAAAATGGATTTTACTTTTAAGGCTTCCCCCCTAGGGTACCACCCCTATACAGAAATACTTCAATTGTTAAGCATACGTGAATTTAGTACCTGGTAACGAATCTTTCTCCCCTTGCAAAAGGGGGAAAAGTTAAAGAAATCCAGTTTCTCATTTACCAGCGGAATATTAAAGAATTACCTGCTGAGTTTTCAAATTGGGTTGGTTTGTTTATCATTAAAGTGTCAATCTTAGAGCTTTCAGGCCAAATATTAAAAAAAAAACATTTCTTGATTAAGCAGTCGTTTTTTTTTCGGTTTTCATGGATCCGTTTTTAATCGTCTGTTGGCTCTGTGTCCGATATGATGTTCAAATTTTGATGTTTTATTTACAGTGCTATCAAGAAAGCTTCAACAGTGCTGTTGCGAGAGTATTTTGAAGATGTTTCCTATTGACAAGGAAAAAGTCACTCAGATCTTCTCCTCAGACTCCACGGCAGAAATTATCCGCAAATCATCCCTCATCCAAGTTCACCCCAGACACGTGGCCCTATTCCAGGGAAAGAGCAAGAAACAAAATCGCCAGCAGAGAAAGAGAGGCAACAAGAAATGAATATTGGCAAGGAATGGTGTCATTATTATGCCGAAACGGCCTATGTTTTGTCAGTTTCTCTGTTCGTTGATTCATCTTCCAAATATATCTATTTTTGCTAGAATAGAAGTTAATTTTGTTACGAAAAGAGTTTTTCGATAAGATAGCTTGTTTTATCCAGAGAAAAACACCTAAAATTTATAAACTGGTGTTTTTTAAATGACAAGGAAACGAAGTGTCGACACTAACTTAGGTCGTGCGGTTTTCAGGAATGTCTTAAATTTTCATCACGCTCAATTTATTTTTTAAATCGATGAAGGTAGTGAAGACTTTTATATACCTCTTGGTGATTATTTTTGTTTGTTGGTTTTTCAGGAAAAACTCGTTCATGCTCAAATTTGTTTTTTTTCCTTGTTAAAAGGAAGGCAAACTCCACTATCGAGCAGCAAAAGTGTAAAAATCACAAAAAACGTGATCGAATTTTAATTTCCAAAATGGAATTTAATAATCAGATTTTCCAGCGAAATAAAAATTTTACATATTGATCGAGTTTCCTCAAATTGCGTTGATTTTATCAAAAAATGTGTCATAAACTGTTCTTGGAATTCAAAGAGCTTTAAAGCCGTACATTTTGTCTGAGAAGTTTGCAACTTGACGCTTTTTCAAAAACTAAGTCAGTTTTTTTTGTTTCTTTGCGTTCATTGATTCTTTTCTAACTGTCTGTTGGCTATATTTTTTGCGTTTTCACATTTGCATTCTTTTTAATTTCAATTCAAATTAAATTGGTGAACAGACGGCAAATTGGGCCTCGACATGAATGTGTAACAAACCATCATTTTCATCATGTTGTTTTTAAAAATGGTCATTGATCAGTCAATTTTTTCCAATTAAAGTTGCCTATTTTATTGCAAAGTTTATGCTTTCAGTAAACAGGATGCTCTAGCCATATCCAATTTTTTAAAAGGTTAGAATTTCAAATATCCGTCGTTGTTGAAATTTGCATTTTATGTTGGTTGTAATTTTACCAACTCGATTCGTTCAAATTTAATTTTATGTTTTTTTCTTTTTCGTTTTAATTGGTTTTGGCCTATTTTATATTGACTTAGTGGCCTCAGATTGCGGCGTTTGAAAAGTTTTCAGTGTGCGTGGGTTTTTTTGAGGGAGAGGTGGACTTTAACTTTTTATTAGCTTCAAATCTTATTTTTTCGACTTGGTTATCGCTAGGTAAATTTTCATCCGGACCAATTTCGCATTCTATAATCTGGGCAAGTTTTCGATAGATCTAATTATATGTATAAATTTTGATTTTCTGCTTTAAGTTATAAGTTTCTGCTTTATGTTGTTGATTAGGCTCTCTGTCTAGTTTCCGAATTATAAGTTTCTGCTTTATGTTGGTTGTTGATTAGGCTCTCTGTTTAGTTTCCGAATGTTAAATACCACCTGATATTCAGTACATATATATCACTCGTGGATACTATTGTGGCAGTACGTTTTTTGTCGATTAGAATTTGCCGAAACATATCGATTGAGTTTCAGTTTTTCGGCTGTCGGATTTCAATCCGTCGGCTTATTTACCTACTATTTTGTTTCTTACAAATTACCGATATCATTTAGGAAATTGAGAAGACTGGCCCATTGTTCGACTGCTTACTATAAACACATTTAGACTTATCTCTAAAAACTTCAGTAAGTATAAACATGAACAAGGATAGCCAGTTACTGTACAAGTAGCACAGACTGCTCCGACCACAGTCTTAAAAATTACTTAAATGTTTTCTCAAATAGGTGTCGTTTTTTTTCTGCGCGTTGTGATGAAAATATCTGCACGAAAAAAAAAGAATTTAGGCATATTTGAGAGTCATAGTAAATAATTCTGGAAAACAGTTTTTGAAGAAAAATGACTCAAAAAACGAAAAAAAAACTTGAAAAAAATATCTAAATTTTTTGCGGAAATTTTTTGAAATTTCAAATTTTTGATTTCCGAAATTGCGCTAAAAACTACCTTTACCAGATTAAACTAAGTTTTCACGGCTTAAATTAAACTCAAATGAGCTATTGTAATTACTAACTATCATACTAATTAGCTCGAAATCAGACCAAAGCTCAAACATTTCAAACCGGTTTTTCTCGACACTAAAATTTTGTTAGAAATTTTTTAATGTTCAAATCACGACTGAAGGGGCTTTAATATGATATATTACTCAACTTTGTTCGTCGATTATTTGTGGTAGCTGTTTTTGCGTGGAAAAAAATGAAAGCAAACCCGAATCCAAAGTTCCTCCCCATTTTCAATGCTCGGACAAAAACATTTCTTTTTTTTTCGATTTTCTAGTTATTTTTTAAGGGTAACATCCTTCGAAGTCCTTTTTGTTAGCTCTTCAGTGTCTTACAAGTGGTGCGAGTAGCTCAGCTATCCCTTTGAGTATATCTCACAAATATTTTGCTACTGTTGTAACCTTATTTTGTCTGCTATTACAGCGTTTCCTAGCATTGTTGTAATCTAATTCAACTTGCATTTTTGAATCTAATTCAATCACCCTTTCTCGAAATAAAATTACAGTAATTTAAAATATTTAAACAAACGAACTTTAGAGTGCGACTATTTTTTTTCTAAACTAAGTCGCAAATATTGGTTCCCTTTTTAGTGGCAGCGTACGGCTTTTTAATAGTACGTGCTTTGAAATTCCAATACTAATAAGTTAACACAGTTGATGCCTTTTTAAATCTTCATATGAACCAAAAAAAGCTATTTGTTTAAAAAAAAACAACACTAATAAGAACTGGATTTCAGAATTTTTCTTATTCAATGTATTTCGCAAGTTTGTGAAATGCGTAGTTTATACAGAATGTGGCTTTAACTTTTCCAATCTTTTAATTGCAAAGTTCGTGTGGATTTTTTCAGATTGTTATATTCCAAATTATAACATGCAAAATTTTGTATATTTGAGTTTGGTGCCCCTTTTGCTGCGTAGCATTGGCAATTTATTAGCATATGTAGCTGCTTTATTTGTGACTAGTGTTTGACGATTGTTAAGCGTTCGTGGCCGAGAGGGCAGAGTGTGAGGCTCCGAATCTGGAGGTCGCAGGCTCGAATCCGATACGTAGTAAAGTTTACTAATTCGAAGCTGATTTCTCTTTTTTATTTCACTTCATGAAGCTGCTTTTTTTATGTTCTCCTTAGCCTCTCGTGCAAAAACGTTTGTTTTATATAAATTTTTTTCCTTCATTTTTTAAAATTTTTCTTTTGAAATGACTTTGGTCTGAACCTGCTGTGCTTCTTGCACAGTAGCCGGCTATCGTGGTTAAGATTGTTTTCGTTTAGGCCATGATTTGTACGGCAACATGAGAACAACAAGTTAAGCCGTGGTTTTTTTCCAATTTTTCTTAAACTTTTTTGTTGATCCCATAAGAAAATATGTAGTCAAAAGTACCTAATTTACTACTATTATCGAAGTTCTAGACTCGTTCAGATGCTCTTATTTCACAACGAACAAAAAACGACGCGATTTGAAATAAAGTCTTTTTTATGGTCGGAACTTTCTGTGTTACTTGCATATCAGCCGGTTATCAGTCTTTAGGTAGTTTTTGTTGTTTTTTTTAATAGGAAAAATTATCAGAAGTTGTTCAGGCTCACAATTGATTTTTCGCAGTTTGATTTTTGATTTTTTTCAAGTTCAAATTTTTTTCAATTTTTTTTAAAATTAATTTGTTAATTGAACTCACATTGCGATCTCCAATAAAAAGTAGCAATTTTAAAATTTAAAAAGAATTCTGTTCCATGATTACTGTGGTCGGAGCATCCTGTGCCAATTCTATAGAATTTATATATATATATATATATATATATATATATATATATATATATATATATATATATATACCCCTGTGTTTTATTTGTATGCTTGTCTTATTTTAAAATGTATTTCAGAGCAGCGTCAACCGGAGAGCCGAAAAAATTAGTTGAATTTCGAAAAAATACATATTTTAATTTTGTTATCTTGGGTTCGTTCAAAGTTAGTTTTCTGTTGGCTACGTTTGTTTAGGTTCCTGATAGATGAAGTAGACAATTGGATTAACAACATTATTTTTTCAAATTTGGTTAATTTTTGCGAAAATGTCAATCATATACCTATGTTCACTGAATTTAAACAAATTTTAATTGCATCTGAATTGTTTCATGTAATTTTTAAAAAAAACGTATGGTTTTCTCTGACCTCAGGTCTCCATTGAAGTGCTTTATAAGAGACGATGAACGTAGTTCAGACTCGTGTATAGGTGCTGATGATTATTTTTTGTTTTTTTTTTCAGGGAAAGTTAAAATTGTTTAGGCTCAGCTCAGAATGACTTTTTCGCGGTTTGACTTTTGATTTTTTTTTGAAGTTCAGTTCATTTCCTTCGTTAAATTGAAGGCAAACTCTATTATTAAAAAGCAAAAGTGTAAAGGTCACGAAATACGAAATGTAATCAATTTCGAGTTTCGAAAATGGATTTTAATGACTCCAAGCGGAATAAAAGCATTATCTATTGATGCAGTTTTTATCAAGTTCGATTAATTGTTTCAAAAAAGTGCCAATTCTCAATGAGTGTTGAAATTCAAAGAGCTTTAAGAATTTAATTTTTCCTTATTTGAAATTCGAAAATTCAAGTTCATTTTTTTCTGTGTACTTGCGTTCATTGATTCTTTTTCAACTGTCTGTTGGCTATGTTTCTTTTACCTATACATTTTAGGCTATACGCCCTGATTTTATTTGAAGTAAGGTAAACTGAATCTGAACTTTTTTGTGTTTCAGTTGAAGTCGCAGGCAGAAGTGTGCAGTTTATGCTGAAGCTTCTCAAAGACATCAATCCTCAAAATGTACATTTGAAATGGACTCAATTACTGGAAACAGATCTGGATATTAGTGGCGGTGGCGCTAGTTGTGGAACCCCATTTCACTCCCCCACGAAGCAGGGAGGGATGGGCTGGTTGTCTCCAAATACTTTAGTGGTGTCTGTATGTCAGACACTGACGAGGAACAAAAGGAAAAGAAATAGGAACAAGAGGCCAACAAGGATGGAGGCGGAAAATGACTACGGCATGATCGAATCCTTAGCAACGGTATGGTTATGATATAATTTGCAGTTCAATATGTGCACATCTTATTATATCAGATTACTTGGTAGTATAGGAAGTTTCAAGATTTGTGTTCCCGAAGGAAAGCTTGCAAAAATAAAGGAAGGAAGGAACGATGCTGTTGAAATAATGGGACGGTCAGAGCTGGACAATCAATAAATTTTTTATCTCAATTGGAGTATTCTGCGCTGTAATCAGCTGCTGTTTTGGTTTTTAATTTGTAAAAAGGTTTAAATTACCCGAATTCGTTTGTTTGTCTGTAGATGGTGGAGTGGTATATGGAGACTGTTGGTTTTGAAGACAGAAAACAGACTATTCGTGAACTTACAGGCAGAATGACTCTTATCTCAAACCACCATAATCTAAATCAAGACAAATCTAACTTGGAGGAAAACCCACAAACTAGTTCAGTCACTTCCAAAGTTCCTTATTTAGAACGAGGAAAAGATTTGGCAATATGCATTGTCCTACTATTAACATCGCTCATTTCAAAGAACAAAACAAGCATAAGTTTGATCAATTCAAATATAGAATCACAGTCTGAAAATGTAGAGAAAGATGCTGATCTGAAGTTGAAACAAGCAGAACATGAAGGATATTTGCAAGTGGCGCGAGTGATGTTGTATGACGTCATAGCATCGAAAAGAAGTTACTAGTTAGAAGTGGTCAGTATCGCAATCTCACGTGTTCCTCAGTTGCTAAAGAAGCAAATGATTGAAATGACCGCAGAAAAATCAGATGAGTTGTCGATGTCGCAACTGGTATATGAAAGAGAGAAAGAAAGCGAGAAGTGTGTAAGTAAAATCTTGTCACGAAGATTATAATACAAAAGTTCTTTATAGAAGGGTCCAATTATTAAATACTAATAATAATTGAATACGAAATATTAAAAATGATAATATTAATAATAATTGTGGTTTCGGCGATTCGCTCAGGATCTATGAAAGGTTGTTCAGCCTGTCTAAGCATAGTCCATTTCTCCTATTTCTCCACATTCCAGACTGAGGTATTTTGTTGAGCGAAGCGCTCTTTGTTTGCGACGCAAGGTCGTTTTTTTGCGTCTGGAACTTTCACGTGGTACTTTCACGCATCTAGAACTTTTGCAGCTGAAATAGATCAAGCTGTGGTAGACCTGAAGCTAGAGGTCATTGCCATGGCAGGGGATCAATTTCACGATCTGAAGATCTCGAAATGAACGCCTTACCATTATGCTAAGTGCCTTATTTATAGGAATGATTTCAGTTTTGCTAATTTCCGATAAAATCAGATGAATTTTTTTGTAAAATGAATGTGTGTTTTATCCAAGGTGCTCGTGTCTGCAATGCAGTGCGTTCTATGTCAAAGATGGCAAACTGAAGATGATGGAACCGAAACAACTGAAGATGATGTGAATAAAAAGAAACGAAGACAGATGTTCGCGGGACTAGATTTCACTTGTGATTCCACTCCTTTCCAAATGGTCAACCAAATGGCCTTGGAGTACCTGTTTAACGTTGACTTTCTAAGTTCTAGTACCTCTCAATTGCTATTTGACTCAAATCTACAACAATCTATTGATGATATAACTAAAGAAGGAGCTACTGATAATGTTCTCTGTACAAGTAAAAACAAAGTTGTAACCCGCGAGAATGAAAACTGGACTGAGTTCATGTTCAGTTGTGTGAAAGCATGTACTCTTTTGTTTCTGGAATGTTCATCGGAAGAACAGGATGTTATCTTGAGAGAAGTTGTCTTTCCTTCTCTTACGTCATTCTCAACGTCAGTGCAACCTCTGCTGTCGTTTTCAATGTCATCGACATTTAAATGTCATCGACAAGAAGAGTATTGCATGTGTCAAGAATGCCTGTTATTGGCTCAGTCGTCTATCAGAATCATCGTAAGTTAGCGGCTCTTCTAACCCATACAGACACCCACACACACGCACACACACAAGGAATTTTTGCATTGTTATGTTTTTTTTGTCCAGTTGTAATAAAAACTAGCAAGTGGATAATCTAAACAATAAAAAGCATATTTTGTCTTCATATACTATCTTGTAAATTCAATGGTTTTCTTGTAAAGTTGGTGTTTATATTTGATGGAGGAAACGGCAGAAGAGACAAGTTTGCTAGCTAATACGAGCCCTAGCATACTCAAATAATTTAGAATCATGATATCAGATTAACTTTTTGATAAGATTCCCTTTCTGCAGAAAATGAAAATTGATCTACTTTTGTTGTAGGTGAAATAGCGCTGCCATATCTGAGTTCTCAAATTGAGAGTGGAGCAGAAATCAGAAGAGAGATGAGGATAGGCGAAGTATTATTGCCTGCCGTGATCGAAACACTCAATGTCACTCGTGAGAAAATATATCACTCAGAGTTAGAACAAGGTAAAAGTATCTTTGTGCGACTAAATGAACCAAAAAATATTGCTCAACTTCATTTTTTAATCATGGCCATTCTGTAAATTAAAACGAGTAACAGTATAAAGCTAATAGAGTAGCTGTTTAAATGATACACAGGGGACAGAAGAATTGGCTTAAAGATCTTATAGGGGTGCTACTAGATTCTACTACGAGTGGCGCTCCCAGAATTTTCTAAGGAAAAAAATGTAGTGCGAAATAATAAATCTGTACATATGTATGGCGAAAAACCAACTATTTTAAAAACAAAAAACATGCCCAAAATAAGTTCAATCGGCATTGTCTCATCATATACTGAAGAAAAACACCATTTTTTATGCAGTCGTATTTATGTGTCGAAAATGGATTTTACTTTTAAGGCTTCCCCCCTAGGGTACCACCCCTATACAGAAATACTTCAATTGTTAAGCATACGTGAATTTAGTACCTGGTAACGAATCTTTCTCCCCTTGCAAAAGGGGGAAAAGTTAAAGAAATCCAGTTTCTCATTTACCAGCGGAATATTAAAGAATTACCTGCTGAGTTTTCAAATTGGGTTGGTTTGTTTATCATTAAAGTGTCAATCTTAGAGCTTTCAGGCCAAATATTAAAAAAAAAACATTTCTTGATTAAGCAGTCGTTTTTTTTTCGGTTTTCATGGATCCGTTTTTAATCGTCTGTTGGCTCTGTGTCCGATATGATGTTCAAATTTTGATGTTTTATTTACAGTGCTATCAAGAAAGCTTCAACAGTGCTGTTGCGAGAGTATTTTGAAGATGTTTCCTATTGACAAGGAAAAAGTCACTCAGATCTTCTCCTCAGACTCCACGGCAGAAATTATCCGCAAATCATCCCTCATCCAAGTTCACCCCAGACACGTGGCCCTATTCCAGGGAAAGAGCAAGAAACAAAATCGCCAGCAGAGAAAGAGAGGCAACAAGAAATGAATATTGGCAAGGAATGGTGTCATTATTATGCCGAAACGGCCTATGTTTTGTCAGTTTCTCTGTTCGTTGATTCATCTTCCAAATATATCTATTTTTGCTAGAATAGAAGTTAATTTTGTTACGAAAAGAGTTTTTCGATAAGATAGCTTGTTTTATCCAGAGAAAAACACCTAAAATTTATAAACTGGTGTTTTTTAAATGACAAGGAAACGAAGTGTCGACACTAACTTAGGTCGTGCGGTTTTCAGGAATGTCTTAAATTTTCATCACGCTCAATTTATTTTTTAAATCGATGAAGGTAGTGAAGACTTTTATATACCTCTTGGTGATTATTTTTGTTTGTTGGTTTTTCAGGAAAAACTCGTTCATGCTCAAATTTGTTTTTTTTTCCTTGTTAAAAGGAAGGCAAACTCCACTATCGAGCAGCAAAAGTGTAAAAATCACAAAAAACGTGATCGAATTTTAATTTCCAAAATGGAATTTAATAATCAGATTTTCCAGCGAAATAAAAATTTTACATATTGATCGAGTTTCCTCAAATTGCGTTGATTTTATCAAAAAATGTGTCATAAACTGTTCTTGGAATTCAAAGAGCTTTAAAGCCGTACATTTTGTCTGAGAAGTTTGCAACTTGACGCTTTTTCAAAAACTAAGTCAGTTTTTTTTGTTTCTTTGCGTTCATTGATTCTTTTCTAACTGTCTGTTGGCTATATTTTTTGCGTTTTCACATTTGCATTCTTTTTAATTTCAATTCAAATTAAATTGGTGAACAGACGGCAAATTGGGCCTCGACATGAATGTGTAACAAACCATCATTTTCATCATGTTGTTTTTAAAAATGGTCATTGATCAGTCAATTTTTTCCAATTAAAGTTGCCTATTTTATTGCAAAGTTTATGCTTTCAGTAAACAGGATGCTCTAGCCATATCCAATTTTTTAAAAGGTTAGAATTTCAAATATCCGTCGTTGTTGAAATTTGCATTTTATGTTGGTTGTAATTTTACCAACTCGATTCGTTCAAATTTAATTTTATGTTTTTTTCTTTTTCGTTTTAATTGGTTTTGGCCTATTTTATATTGACTTAGTGGCCTCAGATTGCGGCGTTTGAAAAGTTTTCAGTGTGCGTGGGTTTTTTTGAGGGAGAGGTGGACTTTAACTTTTTATTAGCTTCAAATCTTATTTTTTCGACTTGGTTATCGCTAGGTAAATTTTCATCCGGACCAATTTCGCATTCTATAATCTGGGCAAGTTTTCGATAGATCTAATTATATGTATAAATTTTGATTTTCTGCTTTAAGTTATAAGTTTCTGCTTTATGTTGTTGATTAGGCTCTCTGTCTAGTTTCCGAATTATAAGTTTCTGCTTTATGTTGGTTGTTGATTAGGCTCTCTGTTTAGTTTCCGAATGTTAAATACCACCTGATATTCAGTACATATATATCACTCGTGGATACTATTGTGGCAGTACGTTTTTTGTCGATTAGAATTTGCCGAAACATATCGATTGAGTTTCAGTTTTTCGGCTGTCGGATTTCAATCCGTCGGCTTATTTACCTACTATTTTGTTTCTTACAAATTACCGATATCATTTAGGAAATTGAGAAGACTGGCCCATTGTTCGACTGCTTACTATAAACACATTTAGACTTATCTCTAAAAACTTCAGTAAGTATAAACATGAACAAGGATAGCCAGTTACTGTACAAGTAGCACAGACTGCTCCGACCACAGTCTTAAAAATTACTTAAATGTTTTCTCAAATAGGTGTCGTTTTTTTTCTGCGCGTTGTGATGAAAATATCTGCACGAAAAAAAAAAGAATTTAGGCATATTTGAGAGTCATAGTAAATAATTCTGGAAAACAGTTTTTGAAGAAAAATGACTCAAAAAACGAAAAAAAAACTTGAAAAAAATATCTAAATTTTTTGCGGAAATTTTTTGAAATTTCAAATTTTTGATTTCCGAAATTGCGCTAAAAACTACCTTTACCAGATTAAACTAAGTTTTCACGGCTTAAATTAAACTCAAATGAGCTATTGTAATTACTAACTATCATACTAATTAGCTCGAAATCAGACCAAAGCTCAAACATTTCAAACCGGTTTTTCTCGACACTAAAATTTTGTTAGAAATTTTTAAATGTTCAAATCACGACTGAAGGGGCTTTAATATGATATATTACTCAACTTTGTTCGTCGATTATTTGTGGTAGCTGTTTTTGCGTGGAAAAAAATGAAAGCAAACCCGAATCCAAAGTTCCTCCCCATTTTCAATGCTCGGACAAAAACATTTCTTTTTTTTTCGATTTTCTAGTTATTTTTTAAGGGTAACATCCTTCGAAGTCCTTTTTGTTAGCTCTTCAGTGTCTTAAAAGTGGTGCGAGTAGCTCAGCTATCCCTTTGAGTATATCTCACAAATATTTTGCTACTGTTGTAACCTTATTTTGTCTGCTATTACAGCGTTTCCTAGCATTGTTGTAATCTAATTCAACTTGCATTTTTGAATCTAATTCAATCACCCTTTCTCGAAATAAAATTACAGTAATTTAAAATATTTAAACAAACGAACTTTAGAGTGCGACTAATTTTTTTCTAAACTAAGTCGCAAATATTGGTTCCCTTTTTAGTGGCAGCGTACGGCTTTTTAATAGTATGTGCTTTGAAATTCCAATACTAATAAGTTAACACAGTTGATGCCTTTTTAAATCTTCATATGAACCAAAAAAAGCTATTTGTTTAAAAAAAAACAACACTAATAAGAACTGGATTTCAGAATTTTTCTTATTCAATGTATTTCGCAAGTTTGTGAAATGCGTAGTTTATACAGAATGTGGCTTTAACTTTTCCAATCTTTTAATTGCAAAGTTCGTGTGGGTTTTTTCAGATTGTTATATTCCAAATTATAACATGCAAAATTTTGTATATTTGAGTTTGGTGCCCCTTTTGCTGCGTAGCATTGGCAATTTATTAGCATATGTAGCTGCTTTATTTGTGACTAGTGTTTGACGATTGTTAAGCGTTCGTGGCCGAGAGGGCAGAGTGTGAGGCTCCGAATCTGGAGGTCGCAGGCTCGAATCCGATACGTAGTAAATTTTACTAATTCGAAGCTGATTTCTCTTTTTTATTTCACTTCATGAAGCTGCTTTTTTTATGTTCTCCTTAGCCTCTCGTGCAAAAACGTTTGTTTTATATAAATTTTTTTCCTTCATTTTTTAAAATTTTTCTTTTGAAATGACTTTGGTCTGAACCTGCTGTGCTTCTTGCACAGTAGCCGGCTATCGTGGTTAACACTTGCGATTAGCAAGGGTATTATTATCGGGTACAAGATTTTTCCCCGTTAGCAACTTGCTAAAAGATTGGCAAATATTAGAAATTATAAACGAGGTAAAATGGTTCATGCTAAGTTTTTATATTTTAGATTCATTTGTAAATTCAATAAAATTTGAAGGGAAAGCCATTGATGCTCAACAATTTCGAAATGAATTCATTTTTCAGATTTCCCATCTAGTTAAATTATTTTTAGACTCTTTTTTCCAATTTAGGTTAGTTAGTTTGATTACGCATGTGATTAACAAGCGTTATCAAATCGATCCATTGACTATTTTCATGTGAACAACTTGTTTAAAATAAGTGAATCGCTTCGTCATTTTGTTCAGCTCTTATGTCTTTCGGTCAAATCTGTTATTTTGTCAAGCATTAGATAAATGTCAATGTTTTGAGTTAGGACCGATGTGGTTAACTCATAGAGTAATTTCGGATAGGGTACACCGTCTGCTCGTCACGCTATCTTATTTTCGGCCTGCTCGTCACGCTATCTTATTTTCGGCCGGATAGATTCGTGCAATTTCTTAGTCTAATACCGATCCTAATCTTACTCTTATACTTTCTAGTCTCAGGGTGTTTAACTAGTCTCTGCTAGGCTCAATAGATCTAGGGTATACTGGTTTGTTGCGGCTACTGAAGTTCTCTTGGAGAGGCAACTAATTTCTAAGTTAAATTCAAATCTCTGGTGCTGAAATTACAAGTAATTTCAGCACTTACAAATAAGTGGGTTGTTAGTTAGATGGATCATGATCGGTTAATATTAAATACTTTACAGTGGTAAAATATCTAATTTATCCAATCATAAAATGTAGTTTGTATCAGGTTCCACCCATCCGGGTTTTACAGAGTTTTTTAGAATTATCTTTCTGCAATTCAAAGGATGGATGATGAACGTTGGTATTGGGCGAACATCGTATTCTTGTCCGGTTCCTCTTGTTAGAGAAGTTCCAGGACGCTGGAGTTTGGGGCATTAATCGTTGTGTCTTCTTGTGACAACGACTGTGTTTCCCAACGAAATCAATCTGATTTCAAAATGGTTTGCTATGACGGGTTTTTCTGTATTATGTAGAGAACTTTTTTTGTGTTCAACCTCTTCTGGGAATGGCGTGGAGATTGTGCGTAGAGGGGATGCCTTGTAACTCGGATCTGTACGTATACTTGAACATCGAGGTGGTCATTGGTCTAGTTCAATGAAGTCCTTTTCTGCGAAGTCAAGTCGTACTCTAAATCCTTTGAGTTGTGATTGTGGACGGCATATCGGTTGTGGTTAGCCATTCTTGTTCGAGTGTAGTGGGGTCATTTTGTCTTTGGATGTTCGTATTTTTTGTTGTGTGCTGATCTATATACTGCAAGGTATAATTTACATTGTATAAAATTTTTATTAGTTCAGTTTTTTAATTATGAATTTAGTTAGTTGTTTTCACAAAAGCATTTTGTTTTAGTTCGGTTATTTTGAAGAGTTACTCACCCTTGAGTACCTCTTATTAAAAATAGAAGTGTGGTCACAAAGCGTGGATGTAGCACGGTGGGTTAGGCCGGCTATAGAGCATGCTCAGGACGTCCTCTCTGGTGGGTTAGGCCAGGAGTGGGAGTATGATTTCGTGCGGTTTCTTTGAGAGGTCCTGTTATGTGATAACGTTTTATGTTGGGTTTATGTTGGTCTTTCTTATGTTCCTTTGGTTGTGTCCTTTTCTCAAAAATCAAATTGTTTTTGTTATGGGTTTGTCTTTCGACTTTTTTGTGTTTTATTATTTCTTTCTTAGACTTTATAATAGTCTTCAAAACAATAAATTATCCAGTTTTGAACTGGGTTAATCCGGTTTGGGTACCGTTGGTTTTCTTTTCTTAGTCATACTGTTATTTTATGATTTGTGTTGTTTAGTAAGCTGCGTTGGTTAGTTTGTTTTAGTATATAATTCCTTTCCAACCGGGTTAAAGGAAAGTTTGAAACTTGTTATCGTGTGTTAGAGTTGTTGAGTGTGAAAACTTGAAACTGAAATTCATTATTTAAACAATTCTTCGTGGGCGAGCTGTGCGAGTTTGGATAGAATTCTTGTGCGAGTGAATGAAAATATCAAAAGGTTAGTACTGCTTTTTTATTTTTTAAATTTATTACATAGAATTTCAATTTTACTGCTAGTTTTTGGGGGAAATTTTAAGTTATAAATTTTCATCATATTTAAATTTACTGCTTTATGGGGGAATAATTTATAAATTAATTTACTACATTTGGTATAAATTTTATCAGATTATTTTGTGAAAATATTAATGAAGTTTAGAATAATTTTTTATTTTTTCATTTTTCTTTTCTGTTTTTTGCAGATGATCGTGGTATGAAGACTAAAAAGCTAAAAGAAACATGAGTAAAGAATGGTTAGTATTAATTTAAATTTATTAGTAAAGAATATTTGAAATTATACTTACCTGTTAATCGTCTGGGAAAAAACCGTGGGGGAAGATGTCGTGTATCATGTCGGAATTTGTTAGTAACTTTGCTAGTATGCGAATGATGTTTTTAGTTTGAAGCAGTGGCCAAAGCAATTGAAGTGCTTTAATAGTTTTTAGTTCTTCGGTGCCGACTGCAAACTCATAAGGTGTGTTTTGAATGAGATTATATATTTTGTGATTGTATTTAGTATTATGAATAAATTCTAATATAGGGATTTCTATAGGTTGGATAAATTCATGTGGGATAAGGAAGGGTCTGGATTCTTCAGCATTAAAGGTCTTCGTGATGGGACAAAATATATACATTTGTGTTATTGGGTCATAATTGCGGAGGATGCCGTGGAGGTTAGTGTCTTTGATGCAATAGGTGAAATTTAGAGAAAATGGTGGAGTGTACTTCGAGTTAAGAAACTGAAAACGATGGTGTGGTTGTCTTGATGGAGTATGTAGATCAAAATGATTTTGTATGAAGCGATAATATGTATATGTGTGAGTTTGTTTAGTGCGTAGCATAATGTCATGTAAACAGTGCAAATCGCGTTCATGTGGTGCAAGGAAGTGAAAGGTTAGTGAAAATAATTGAAATTTTTCTTTAAAACTTTCGTAAGCTTGCATATCAGTTAGTGCTTCAGAAATGATGTGATCATATTTTCTATCAAAAATATTGAGTGTGAATACGTATGATGTTTTGATTTTTCTGTTAGTTGTGGGTTAGCGAAGCGGTCGTCATCTAAAAATTGGTCTTGATTAGCTCGGATGATATTGTGGTCGTAATATTCTAGTGTAAATTCGTTAGCTCGGGGTGCAGTGAATGTTTTTAGTGATTTTTTATATCCTATATAAGTAAATTGTCTAGGTGTTAGTGTTGCGGTGAGTCTATATAGCATATCTTTATTCTTCTCTATATCGCTATGAGTATTAGATAGTGGCAGGCAAAGGGGATTAGTAAAATGATAATATGTTGTCCAATGAAGTGTAGGCATTAAAACATGTTCATCTACAAAACTACGTGTGTCGTTAGGTGTGTTTAAAGTATATTGTGGAAATGAAGGTAAGGTGATTGCTAGAAAATCTTTGGTGTTGGTGTGGTGTGGATGATTAATGTATTCGCGGGCTGTTCCTGGTTTGGTCGGGAATGGATGGTTTGGGAATTTTCTTTTAAAAGTGCTATAAGCTCGGTTAGTGCTAGTTAATGATTCGGTGGATGTTGATGATTGTGCTAATGATGCAGTATAGTCTGAGGAGGGTGTAGGAGTAGGTGGGTTTGAGGATTCTATTGTGGATAGAATTTGATTGATTGTGAGGGTGTTAGGGTGTATTAGCTGTTGTTGTAGGGTGATAAAGGTATCAAGTTCTTGGGAGATTTGGGGAGTATCGGGAGAATTAGATGATCGGTCGGAATGAAATGGAGAATAGGTTGGGGTTACTTGTGAAGCATAAGAGGGAGTAGAAATGGGCGGGAGTGGATTATTTGGTGGGATTGGTTGAAAAGGGGGCTTTGAAAAAACTGAGGAGTTGGTTTGAAAATTATTGGATGGAGATGGTTCGGAGTCTGCAAATTCGTCAGGGGTTTCTATATTAGGGTTGTTGAGTTGTGAAATGGAGTATAAAACTGAAATATCTGAATTAGTATCCGAATTCATGCTTGATGTTATATTACTAGTTGGAAAATTGGGTGGCGGGAAAGCAAAAAGTGGGATTATTGTGATTGGAGTGTTGAGGTTGGTTGGATGGGAATTTGAGCGGTGTAGGGATCCAAGTTGTCGGCTCATCGTGGGCTAAAAAAATTATTATTTTGAGACTGAAAAGCGGTGGTATGGGGTTGTTCTATAATTTTTTCATATGTATTATCATCTTGTGATTGATGTGTCATTATGTTGTATGGGACTTTGCGATATGTTTGGTCTAAAATTTGGGTTATGTGTTATTGCTAGGTTTCGGAAATTACGTGGGACTAAGGATAATGGATGGTTATGTGGTAGGGGTGGCAGCTGTAGTGCTGTAGGCGTTACTTCTATGTTATTATGTTCTTCGTTGTACGTGTTCTGTGTTGTTGCTATTTTTGTATTATATTCTTTGATTTGTGCGTCTAGAAGAATTTTGTTAATTGATGATGAAAAAATTCCAAAAAATCCTGCAAATAGTATGCGTGCTACATTTGCTTGTCTATTTACTTGTGTGTGTATAGCACATGTGTTGTAGATTCCTTTTAAAAGTGAAAAAAGAAATCTTATAAAGTTAAACATTGCGTATAAGATAGTTAATTTTTCTAAGATGTAATAGGGCCATCCTAGAAAATCGAGGATTTCATTTTTTAGTGTAACAAAGCTAAAAATATTTATGGGTGAAATATCTTGTGGTCTGTATTTTTCACCATTTAGATATATATAGTCTTTAATGTCTTTAAAATATCCGCTATAATCTTGTGTATAGATATCTGCAAATCCTGCGGTTTCGGCAAGTTTGCTTAAGTTTTGGTCAATTGATTGTCTTTGTATAGTGTCCATTTGTGTTAATAATTCTTGGAATTGTTGTGTTCTAATGTGATGTTGAATATCTGATTTTGAATAGATTCCTATTGATTGTAAGTCTATATTTGGGTTTCGAGCGATAGCGCGAATGCTTTCTGGTGAAAATTTTTTGAGTGATTGCATTAATGTGGGGTATGGGGTAAGAAGATATTATTTATCTTCATCAGGGTTCAATTGTACTACTTTGTGGCTATTCTCTGATCCACATGGGACTGCGGCATCCCAAAAATATGTTCGTCCTGAAAGTGTGTCAACAAAATGTACTTTATTTTTATAAAAGATAGGGATTCGTTTATAGCATCTTTTATCTTCAAAAACATAGTGGTGATACTTTTTTGGTACAAGTATAAAACCATAAGATGTTTCCTTCGTATTCTAGAAAGTTTGATCTATTTCCTGATAGTAAATATCCTGCGTAGGGTATTTTTAATACTGCTAGTGCAAGTGATTGTAGGATTTGTGTCCTTTCTAATTCGCATAGTTGGTGAAGTGTTTCTAATTCGGAGAGTGACATCTCTTGAAAAATTCGACTAATCGTGTAGTCTAACTTCATATCTAAGTGGATATCACAGTGGATAGTACCAAAATAAGAATTTTTCATTAGTGATAGTTCTTGTAAACGTGTGCTTCTGGTGTCATGTGGCTTTAGATGTCCACCAGGTTGACCATTACTTTTTTGAAAGTTAACTGGTATATATGATGTTCCTTCGTGTAGAGGATGACCTGTGGCATAGGGGTCTATTTTTATTTTTCCAGTGGTCATGTCGAAACCTTTTTCGTATTCAACTAATATTTCAGAATATTGTGTTTTGTGAAGTGGGTTTCTGTATTTGCATGCGAGTTCTGTTTCTTGATATATTTGAAAACGTGTTAATTTATTTTCTATATTATGGATATTTCGAAAATCAGTACTTTGTTTTCGTGATGGATTGACTTGTTCATATGGAATTGATTGTATTAAATATTTTTCGTGAAATTTTATCATTCGAGCGTGTATTTTTGCTACTTGAAATGTTGTACATGTATCTTCGACCAAACAATTGTTGCCTGTGTCCGTTTTGTAGGATCACAATAACCTTGATCGTTTTTACAAGGTAGTCTAATTCCTTGATAGATCATTGTGTTGTCAGATAAATCTCGTGTGAGTTGTATTTTTTCTAGTTGTATTTTCCAATCGAAAAACATTATTTCTTGATATCCTTTATTTTTTGTGTCTGCTTTGCAGTTTGATGGATTATTTATACCAATGTGTGGTATCCAGTGCTTATCGTGTATGTCATAAGTTAATCTTCCGTGTGCGCCGTTGTATGGGTTTTTTTCATCTAGTTTAATGTGTCCTTGATATCTTTCAAGTTCTGCTTGATGTACAGAATCGGCAAAGACTTGAAAATGTACTACTTTTCTGTCGGTGTTGTTATTTCTTGTGATGTTTAATCTGAGTAGTTCGTTTTTACAATCATCGGGATTTAGATGTAGAAGTCGTTCTATATTACTTTGGTAGAATGATTCTTGGTCAAGTCGGTTTTCATTTCCGTTTGAAACTTGTGAACAATGTACTTTCTTTTCGGAAAATGTTGCTGTAAATTTATATCCTATGACTGTTGTTGCTCGGGCTTTTGAATATAGTGTCGCTATTACATTTGTAGTTTCTATAGCTTGTGGTTCCGTTTCGCATTGTGATACTTGATTTATTGCATATTTGTGTAGTGTTTTTTGTTCATTTTCTTCACAATCGTAATGTGTTACTAATAAGTCTTGGGGTCCTGTGCGGGGAGAAGGATTTATGTTCTGATCGGAGATTATTAGAAAAAGGAGTTGGAGAAATATCAATATTTTTAGAATATACATGTATATGATAATCCTGAGTACGGGTTATAAAATGTGATGTAACCAATTGTCTTTTTGGTATATCTGTCGTATTTATATATTCTTTCAGTTGTTATAAATGGTGGTGGTAGCGATTGAGCTGTTATATTTGGTGGGTTTAATGGGTAAGGATGTTGAGCAATGTTGTTTAGTTTAACTGTGATTTCAAATTTTAATTGTAGACTATTTTGTTGGAGTATTTGGATGTTATGGTCACGAATGTCTTCGTGAATGTCTTGTCTATACTGTAATCTATGAAGTGCCCAGTTGTGGAGTCGGTTACTTTCTGGGTGTTGTCCAAATAATGGTGGGGTGCTGTGAATGTGTTCCAGTCTAATCGTAAAGGGATATTTGTTGATGATTGTTCTCGATATCTAGCGTCGAGGTTATTTGGAAAATTTAAAGGGAAAGGCGTCGGTGAAATCTGGCTTATTGATGGTGTTGACGGTAGTGATAATGTTTCTGGTAGTGATGATGATGTTATTGTATCCGTAGAAATATCTATTGGATCATTTATTAAATTTGGTTCACCTTGTGTGAATGATTGTGTTGTCCAATATGGTAGTCGTGATGTTTGGTTTGGGGGGTTAAAGGGATTTTCACGTACTTGTTCAGATGTTGGTGTTGAACCTAAGTAATCTGAGGGTATACTTGAGGTGCTACGTTGTGAAAGAAGTGTAGGGGTTTCCGGTGATATGCTAATTGGGTTTTCCGGAGTAGTTGGTGATGGGGATTGGGGTATATCAAAATGAACTCGAGGGGTTTGAAAATTTCTATTTCGTCGTGGATGTATAATTTGTCTATTTATTTCAACTGTATTTTGGTTTTGACTAATATTTCTTATTCTACTTAATTCTTGTGGTAGTGTTGGGTACAAGTTATATGTTGGTTCACTTAGAGGTGCCTGTCGCTGAAGTGGTTCTAATGGTTCAGATAAGCGAGCGTGTCGTTCTTCAAAAGTGTGTGGGTTATCTTGGAAAGAAATTCGTGTAGATGTTTGGGGGTTTTGGGTAGTTGTAGGAATTTTCGGGTTTTCTTGGGATGATGTCGGTGAAGACTGACTGTGTGATTGCTGGTTAGCAATTTTTGATGGTTTTTTGATTGATTTCTTTTAGTGAAAAAATTTATGTTTATTGTAGTATTCTTCAAGAAAAAGAATTAAAAGGATTGTTGCTAAGGCGAATGTTATGATTGCCTTCTTTATACATTTGCATATTGTCAATATTAGGGATGATAAAAATGTTATAAAAATTACAAATAGTAAAAAATATCTGTTCTACTAAAAATGGTTCGTATCATTTAAATAAATTTTGGGTTTTCGTACCTGTGAATATGATCAATGACTTGGGAAAACTGGAGATATATTTCAAATAGGGAGTAGAAAATTAAAAAAATATTGCAAAAATGATTAAAATTATTATAAAAGCTTCAAAAGTATCAAAGAGAAATATAAATAAAAGTTCAAGTATTGTTAAAAGGTTTATGAAAATGTTGAAAATTATGTTGACTGATCGAGAGAAGAGCATTTAAGAAATGGCTTCTTGGTCGAATATTTTTTGTTAATTGGGGCGATTTTCAAGTGTGGTCGAATTGTTTATTGATTTTTTGACAAGTGGGTTGAGTTTTGTGAAAAATTGTTGGGGGCGAATTTTATGGTGTTCGGGAGGTCTTCTTTGCTTTATTTTTATTTGTCAGGTGATCTGGGGGTATTTTTGAGATTTTTGCACTTTAGGCTAAATTAATATGGTCGTACTTTTACTTTAGGCTAATTTAACATTTTTGTTTGGGGGGTTTTTGAGGTCTGAATTGGGAAAATATTGTTGATCTTTGCGTTATTAGATAAGGGAGGGTTATGATATTAGGGTGGTATTTATTTTAGTTGTCAAGTTTTAGCAGGTTGCTTATTTTTGACCTGGAGGTTGTAAAGTTATAGTTATAGATATGCCTGGAGTTTAATATCTTTCGTCTAATTGGTTTGTGTTAGAGTTATATAAGGTGACGGATTGAATGAATCCTATTGGCTAATTTTGAACTAGAATCGCTGCGTGTTTGCAGCATGTTATTTTGAAAAATGAAAGTTCAAAATGTTTCAGAGGTGCAAATAGTATTAATTTTAAAATTAAAGTTGTTTCTGAAATTCAACTTTCTTTAATATTTTAGATTCTGGGATGAATGTTTTGTAGTTTTTACGTGGTTGATTTCTAAGTCGTGATGACTCTCTGTGTTCTGATTTTTCGATTTGTTCTTGGGGTATACTTTTTTCTATCATTTTCCTATTTTTCCTTTCTTTTTGAGGTGTTTTTTGATCTAGCTTTTTTGTATTGGTTTTGGTTGTAGTTGGTTTTTATTTTGTTTTTCAAGGTGAATGTCGTTTTGTTCATTTATTTCATTTTCCATATGTGGGTGATTTTGAATAACTTTTAAACCTTTGAAAGAATATAATTGGGTTAGTTCGCGTAGTGCGTATTCTTTTGGGTAGTAAGGCAATAGATTGTTTCTATGTTGAACAATTTCTTTTTTGTCTGAATCGGTGATTTTATATGTTACGTCTGTGGGTTTGGCGATTATTTGGTATGGTCCTTTACGAAGGGGTTGTAGTTTTTTAGAAATTCCTTTTTGTGTATTAAAATGAGGTATTAAGACAAATGTTCCAATTTTTAAATCTGAGGCTGGTGTAAAGCGTGAATCTATTTGTTCGTTAATGTTTTGCCTTTGTAACAATTTTTTTGTTACTTTTTGGTAAATTTCATTGTGTTTTTTATCTCTATTTAAAATCCATTCGGTGTGTGTACCGGAGGCTAATTTAAGGATTTGTGGGTGATGAAAATGATCTTCATCATGTGTGTGTAAAGGTAGGTTATAACAAATTGAGTCTTTATTTGGTTGGCAATGACCTTGTTAAAAACCATTTCGTATGGTGACATTCCTAGAGCTGTCGTAATTTGTGAATTATATGCTAAGGGAAATAATTTTACATCTGCTAACCATTCTGTGTATCTTGTATCATTTCCATTTATGATACATCTAAGATATTCTTGTAGTGAACGGTTCATACCTTCGACTAAACCGTTTGTCCAAGGTGCATGAGATGTACGCGGTTTGTGTTTAATGTTGTATAAATGACATAGTGTGATAATTTCATTGTTTATGAATTCTGTACCGTTGTCTGTAACTAAGATTTCGGGTAATCCGAATTTGGCTATCCAGTGTTCGTAAAGTGTTGTGTAAGCATAATAAGCGTTACAATGTGGTGCTGGGTTGAGTGCTACATAATGTGTAAATGCGTCAACTATTACCATACTGTAGGAGTTTCCTTCAGAGGATGGTGAAATTGGTCCTTTTGTATCGAATGATATACGGTGGTTAAAATATAAACTTTGTCCTTTAAAATCTTGTTTTTGTGCTATTTGTTTTTGATTTGGATAAGGTTTATTTAGCTGACATACTATACAATCATTGCATAGTACTTTTATCCAAATTGGTGCATTCGGGAAGTAAAAATTTTTTGTAAAATTTGAATATGTTTTCTCTGATCCAGAGTGTCCTTTAATGTTTTGTGTATGTGAAATGTTAAACGCTATTAGAATCATACTTAAAGGGAGACAGGGAACTGTAGAATCGTTTAAATGATATTCTAGAAGGTCTGTGTTTTCATTAATTGTTGTATTATTAAGTTTTCGAAAATATCGGAGTAGTGTTTTATTTCCTAAAATTGTGGTATCTGCTTTTACGGGCTTAGTTTTGTATTTGTGCCATGATTTTAGTTGTCTAATTACTGGGTCAAGATTTTGATATTTTTTCAAGCTATTAATTGTAATTTTATCTGTTGGAGGGAGAAAAATGTTTTCAATTTCTAATTTAGATAAAGGAATTGTGTCAAGTGGGTCATGGAGGTCAAAAACTTGATTTATTGTGTATTTTGAATCATTTGTTTGTGGTCCTGATAAATTTATTTTATCACTTAAATTTTCTTTTTCAATTAACGGAAAAAGGTCTTTTTTATGCGAGTGGTGTTTTATTCGTTTTTGTTGGGTGTTATTTTTTATCCATTGTGAGTATGGAATTGGTTTGAAAGTTGATGTTCCAAGTAGATCAACTTCGTAGTGATTATTTTGGCAATCTAAGTAAAGTGGGAAGTGTTGGAGATTATTTATTTGTGATTGTTCAATGTCAGTTTTTACTGCATATTTGCATTCTAGTCGGGGTGATGTTTCGTCTTCTGCAAAGTAAAATTTTATATTTTTATGTATTTCAACTGTAGTTTTTCGTGTAAGTAATTCAGGTGGTGTATTTCGACTTAATGTATCTGGTAATGCAAGATTCTTTCCTGCTGTCCAAACTATATGTAAGTTTGGAAATTTCATTAGTATTAATTGAAATCTATAAACTCGGTGATTTGGATTTGACTTTTGTGTAACGAGAAAAATGATTGGTTTATGGTCTGTGAATAGAACTGTTGGATGTTTTGATCCAAGTATTAGAAATTCATATTCTTTAAGTGTATAAATTATAGCTGTACATTCTCTCATTAGAGCTGGAGAGTCGTAACTCTGCTTGAGTGAATAAGCGGGAATTTGCTGATATAAGGTTCATTTTATTTGTACCACTGTGTGATTGTAGTAATGCTGCGCCGATGCCAAAATTTGAAGCATCGCACATTGCGTAGAATGGTTGATTTGGATCTGGGATTGTGTTTGAAATTTGTTCAGTTAAAAGTTTTTTAATTTCTTCAAATCGTGTTTGATGTTCAGTGGTCCATTCAAAATTATTTTGTTGTCTGAGGATATTATAGAATGGTCTTTATATAATTGCATTTTGTAAACGTACTTGCTTAAGAAATTTAACATTCCAAGGAATTCTTGGATTTTCTTTTTGTTTGTTGGTGGTTGAAGTTTTTGAATAGCATCAATGCGTGATTTTAATGGAGTGATTGTGTTTCTTTCTATGTTATGTCCTAAAAATTTAACTCGTGTTAAAAAGAAGTGTGATTTATCGGGGCGGCCTTCAGATTTTCGTTCTGAAGTATTTTATGATAGTGTTCTAAAACTTTAAACATTTCTTTTGTCTGTGATTGCATAAAAACATCGTCTAAATAGGTGATTGCGTTTTTCTTAAGTATTATTGGTCTAAAAATTTTGCTCATAAAGGCTGAAAATGCTGCTGGTCCTATGGATATTCCATAGAATAGGCGGTTGAATTCATATTGTTGATTTCCAATAACAAATTGTGTTAAACGTCGTGATTGTTCATCTAGTGGCATTTGATTGTATGCGCTATTCATATCTGCAATTGTAAAGTATTTTCCGTTTGTTTTTGTTAAAATAACTTGTATTGGTTCAATAGGCCAATTGCATTTTGATTCGTCTATTAGTGAATTGAGATATCTAGCGTCTAAAACTATTTTTAATGATTCTCCTTTTGCTAGGATTATAACAGGGTTAATAAATGTGTTATCTTTTGGTTGTTCTTCTTTGTTTACTGGTGAGATAATTTTGTATTGTTCTAAAATATCCAGTAATCTATTTACCTTATCGTATAAATGAATTGGTACTTTACTTGCTCTTTGTTTTTTGAAAACTGCGTCAGGTTTTAACGGGAGATGTAGTGATGAACTGATTTTCCCAACATCAAATTTTGATGTTGCATAGACTGTTGAATATTTTAACAGTTGTTTTGCTAGTTTGTCGAAATCGATTTGTGTAATTTGCGAGTGTTCAAAGTTAAACATCGTTAAAAATTGTTGTTGTTCTTTTGTGTAGTTTGTTATATTGAATGTTGGTTACACCGAAGACTTTAGTCAAGGTGTTATGGTATCGTGTAACGGTTTTTTTTTAATGTTGTCTGTTGTCAAGTGTCGACAAATAACGTCCACAGTTATCAATTATCATGTGGGCTGGACTATATCGCGCTATGTCACGTGATTGCGTATGTTTGTTTCTTTATTTGTTCATCTTTATTTATTTAATTATCTGTTCTTCTATTTATTTAATTATGTTTAGTTTGCTTATATTTATTTATAATTTATGTATGTACATATTTATTTTTGTTTATTTTTATCACGTGTTTTTTATTTATTTAATTATTCTTTCTTTCATTTAGTTTTGCTTTTATTATTTCTGCGTGTGTATTTATTTAATTTATTTATTTTCATTTATTTATTTTATGCTTTTGTGTATACTTGTATTAGGTACACTGTAGTTTCAATCAACTGGTCTGTGTATACTTGTATTAGGTAGTTTTTTTTCAACTGCTGTGTATACTTGTATTAGGTACACTGTAGTTTCAATCAACTGATCTGTGTATACTTGTATTAGGTACACAGTTATTCTATTTCAACTTTTGTGTATACTTGTATTAGGTACACTGTAGTTTCAATCAACTGGTCTGTGTATACTTGTATTAGGTACAGTTTTTTTTCAACTGCTGTGTATACTTGTATTAGGTACTGTGTAGTTTCAATCAACTGATCTGTGTATACTTGTATTAGGTACACTGTAGTTTCAATCAACTGGTCTGTGTATACTTGTATTAGGTACACAGTTTTTTTTCAACTGCTGTGTATACTTGTATTAGGAACACTGTAGTTTCAATCAACTGATCTGTGTATACTTGTATTAGGTACACAGTTTTTCTATTTCAACTGCTGTGTATACTTGTATTAGGTACACTGTAGTTTCAATCAACTGGTCTGTGTATACTTGTATTAGGTACACAGTTTTTTTTCAACTGCTGTGTATACTTGTATTAGGTACACTGTAGTTTCAATCAACTGGTCTGTGTATACTTGTATTAGGTACACAGTTTTTCTATTTCAACTGCTGTGTATACTTGTATTAGGTACACTGTAGTTTCAATCAACTGATCGTGTATACTTGTATTAGGTACACAGTTTCTTTAGTTTAACTGATCTGTGTATACTTGTAATAGGTACACTGTAGTTTCAATTAACTGGTCTGTGTATACTTGTATTAGGTGTAAAACAGGAGGCGTTTTGCTACACATACAAACACAATCTTTTGTATTTTATTATAGCTATAGAAATTGATCTACAATGCGTAAGTACGACATTTAGTTCTACGATTGTTATTTCAGGTCCTTTGCCAATATTTCAGGCTCTTTGTCAATATAGCAAAATTTTGTTGTATATATGTGTTAGTAAGATTTTTAGTTCTACAACGTTTATTCAGGCTCTTTGTCGATATAGCAAAATATTGGTGTATACATGTGTTAGTACGATTTTAGCTCTAGAATTGTTATTTCAGGCTCTTCGTCAATATAGCAATATTTTAGCGTATACATGTGTCAGTACCATTTTTAGTTCTCGAACTGTTATTTTATGATCTATGTCAATATATCAAAATTTTAGTGTATACATGTGTTATTACGATTTTTAGTTCTCGAACTGTTATTTCATGATCTTTGTCAATATATCAAAATTTTATAGTTTACATGTGTTAGTAACATTTTTAGTTCTCGAACTGTTATTCCATGATCTTTGTCAATATAGCAAAATTTTGGTGTATACATGTGTTAGTACGATTTTTAGCTCTAGAACTGTTATTCCATGATCTTTGTCAATATATCAAAAATTTGACGTATACATGTGTTAGTACGATTTTTAGCTCTCGAACTGTTATTTCATGATCTTTGCCAATATAGCAAAATTTTGGTGTATACATGTGTTCGTACGATTTTTAGCTCACGAACTGTTATTTCAGGCTCTTTGTCAATATAGTAAAATTTTGGTGTATACATGTGTTAGTACGATTTTTAGTTCTAGAAGTGTTATTTTATGATCTTCGTTGATATATCAAAAATTTAACCTATACATGTGTTAGTACGATTTTTAGTTCTAGAATTGTTATTTCAGGCTCTTTCTCGATATAGCAAAATTTTGGTGTATAAATGTATTAGTACGATTTTTTGTTCTAGAACTGTTATTCTTCAATTATTAGTTGTTCAAGTTGTTTGGTTTTTGCTTCAGTTTATATGCCTTCGGTGTATTCGCGTAGCGCCTATGTTTTAAAATATGGTGTTTTTGTGAAATAATCTGTGTTCCTCTTTTCATTGCTTATTATATTATTTATGGATAATTCCTCGTTAAGAATTGTGGATTGACAAATATCTAATAATTGAAGTATATTATTTACGCGGTATGCTTTTTCATATACGGGTGATATTGTAGCGTTTGTTTCGCAATATCCTAAAAGTCCTAAGGGTAATGTTACTTGGTACGGTGTGTTGTTATACACATGTAGCGAAATGATGTCTGAATTCGTATTTTTCAAATATTTTATAGATGAAATCGTGATTTTGAAAAACTTATGAATAGGTTTAAACTCAAAGTCTGACATAAAGAGTTGTTGTTTATTTTGACTTTTGTCATGTTGGTGAACTTGTTTTATTGAAAAGTTATATATGTTTCCTGATAGTGGTTTCAGGTGCTTCCGTTGTTGGTAATAAATTGGATAAAATTTTGAAAAGAATGGTGGTTGTTTATTTAATCTTTGAAAAAATGTTAGAGCTGTATTTTTTGCTTTTGTGTACTTATCTTTGATTAGTAGTTTACTATTCAATATGTTGATTGTTGGTATATATTTAGATATAAATGGTATACCAATGATATTGTGTTTAATATCAGTGATATGAAATATTTGTTTAAATGGTTTGTTTAGAATTTTATTTTGCTCCATTGTTCTTGTGGGGAGGAGGAATAATTGAACTTTTCCATAGTTTACTAATGTTGATCCTTGTGCTGTTGCTAGTTTACTAGAGGTTGCAAGAGGCGTTAATTTTGGGTGTAATGTTTTGATTTCATTCCATGTGGGAATGTTAATTATGTTTGATTCTGCTCCTGAATCAATTAAAAAATCAATTTCAAGATCTGGTGGTTGGAATTCTTTGTTTCTTGGACTTTCTAAGAGAAATGGTATTGTCCAAATTTTTCTCTGGGTTGTTCTTTTTGTATATTTTGATAGATATGATTTGTGTTTAGACATTTTGTTTTGTCATTTTCGATGGGTTTACTTACCGTGTTAATTTCGTTTATTTCTTGTGCAGTTTGTGTAGTATTGATGGGTTCAATGTAATAATTGTGAAAGAGTTCCAATTGATTTTCATATATATGTGATGTAAAAGATTGTTCATATATAATAGGTTCGTAGTCGTTTTCGTTTGCTATCATATTTATGGAGATGGTATTTTCTGTATCACTTTCTGTGTCTGATGATCCACAGTTTATTTGATTTAGTTGTAGTTCGTTATTTCCTGTGTCATCAATACCTGGGGGGTCTGATGTTGTTTCTTCATTTGACTGTACTTGGTTAATATGTTTTTGATGTTTTGGTGTACTACTTCTGTATCGATGTTTAGAATTATCATAATGGTTATTATTCCTGTGTGGTGATTGGGAATAATTTCTATATTGATTATTATAACTTGAATTTCGATTTTGTGATTTATTCCGTGATCTGTTTTGGTAATTATTATTTGATCTTTGATAGTTTGATCTGTTATATGAATTATTTCTTGATCGATTATTCGGGTAATTCTGATTTCGATTGTTCGAATAACTTCTATTTCGATTATGTGAATAGTTTCTATTTCTGTTATATGATGAATTTCGTGATTGATTATTGGAATAGTGTTTATTTCTTGGGTTTGATTGTGAATTGGAGCTAGAAACAAATTGTGTTGCATTTGAATTTGATCTCGAATAGTTATTTCGACTATTTGATCGATTATAATGATTTTGTGAAGAATTCTGTGTATTTCTTCGTTCTGGTGATCTTCCTCTAACACTTGAGTTATATGGTGATTGATTTCTTGTGTAATTGTTGTTGTTCGGAAGTGGTTTTCCTGAACTGTTGTTACTGTATACATTTTTGTTTGGTAGATTCTGATCTTTCTTCATATATTGATAAAATGATTTATTTGGTTCTTTATACTTTTGAGGTTTGTTTTGGTTATCTTGTTGTTTTTGTCTAGATTCGGAAATACTATGTCCGTATCGTCGGCAATAATTACACCATTTTTTGAAAGATGGTTTGCCTTTAAAATTTGGGTGTTTTTCATAAATATTTAGTATTTCAGTGATTTTTTCAACTAAGTCTGTATCTGATTCCTGTATGTTATTGATATGTGTCGTGTTTGTTTCAATTCGATTAACATATTGTAGTTTTAGATTTTCTGTTTCTTCAAGTTTCATTGTGATTTCCGCTTGCTCTAGTTTGTCTACTAGTTTTCGAAAATCTAAATCTGGCTCTCGAATTGAAGAAGGATGAGATGCTCTCTTTTTTATTGCTATTTTCCTTAATTGAGGTGTTAAGGTCATCATTAAAATTTCTGTCATTTTTGTGTTTTTATAGTCATGTGTATTTAGTGAATATGCTTTTCGAACTAGTGTTTCGATACGTACTGCTAATTGTTTAATGGTTTCATTTGGTAATCTGCGAATTTCATTACATAAAACTCTTTGGTGTTGTTTATTTCTTTCGGAGTCAAACATTTTTGAAAATTCTTGTGTAAATCTTTTCCAGTCTGATTTTATTTCTATAGGTAATAATGAAAACCATTTTTGAGCTGCGCCATCTAAGGTTGTTTGTATCAACGCTGTGCGTCGATGTATCCAATTTTGATGTAGTGGCGTATTATTTGGTTCAGGTCCTATATTTAAAATTAAATTTGCTGTTACTGCATTTAAATAACCTTCTACAGAATATTCAGGGTCTGTTCCTGTGAATACCATTAGTGGTTTATTTGATGTTATTGATGATCCACCCATAAGTTATGGATTCATTGTCATCTGTAGTGACTCTGCGGCATTTGGCATTTGCGAAAAATTTGAAAGTTGATTTTTTGTTATTTCGTATTGCTGAATGTAATATGGGAGTGGTATTTCAATTTGCATTTGAGTTGGTTGATACGAGTGCATAGTCATTGGGTTTTGTGGTTGAATTGGTTGAAAAGATTGTGTATTTATTGGATTTGACATATGGATTGGTTGTTGATTTCGTGTATCTGTTGGATTTGGAGAAAAAATTCTATTATATGTATGAGGTCGTCGCGATCCTTGTTTGCGATATTCTTGGGTATATGGTGCAAAAATTTCTGGTTGTAAATAATCATCATCAGATGATAAGTAATCAGTTTGATGAGGTGCTTGCTTTTTATTTTTATTTTGTTGAAAGAATGGATAATTTTCACTATGGTCCTGTGGAGGATGTGAATTAGTCCGAAAATTTACTGAGTTGGTTGTTGTTATTGGGTTATCCCAATAGTGAGAACTTACATGATTATTATTAGTTTTTCGTGGGGGATAATTTGTTTTTGATGAATGTGCATAATTATAATTGTGTTCTGCAAATGTGTTTCTTGTGAACGTTCTTCGTGGTTTTGATGGTACTGTCATAGGTCTATATGTTTGATAATCCATTTGTGAATATTTTGGAGCAACCGAAGGTTTAACGGTTGATTGTAAGGTTACTTGTGCCAATGAAGTATTTGTATTTTTTGGTGTTGTTAAATTTGGATGTATTGGCGAAATACTTTGTTGTGTAGTTGTTGTTGTTTGGACAATTTCTTCATTTATGAAGTGTGATGGTGTTTGGATATCTTGTTGTGTAAGATTTCTAGTTCCAATAAGGTTTTCATTGTGTATGACGGTCGAATTTAAACTGTTATTTCGCGTATCGGGTAAAAATGTATTGTAGTTTAATGGTGTTGCATCAATGGTTAGTGGTACTACTTTTACATAATCTCTTTGGTAAGATATTGTACTTATTGCTTGACTTGAGATTGATTGTGGAATATTTATAAATGCATGATGAGACCATTCAGGGTCCCAAACGTAGTCTGATTGTTCTGTAATGGCAGTATCATCATTTGGATTTTGAGGTCTGAATTTTTTTCTTGCTTGTGAAATTAAGTCTATATTATGTGTGAAATAATCTATTATAAACCATGCCAAAATTTTTTGTAAGTCATGTTTTGTGTGTTGTGAAACATCTTAAGTGAAATTTTCTCTGATTATATGTAGGAAAGTTGAAAATAATGTGATTTCCTGTCGTACTTTTGTATGTTTGGATGTTTCAATTGGTGAGATACTTTGAAATTCTGTTTTTTCTAATATAGAAATAAAGGTATATATTATTGCAAAAACTTCGTTAGTGAATATGGAGTTTGCTCTTTGTGAATTATGATATTGTATGCTTTTAATATATTCTAAGAATACTTTTGAAAATTCTAATTCAAGATCGTCTGTTTGAATTACATATTTTCGATGATTCGGATTTGGTGTGCTGAATTCTATGGTGTAGATTCCGTATTGTTGTGTTAAATTACATATATCTTTCAGATAATGTTCAATAATTTGTCTTTTGATTTTTACATCTGGGAATTCTGTTTTGCATGGGCTGATTCCGTGTTCAAACAAATTTAAGAGTAAATTCTTGCAAAAATCATGCTGCCCTCTATTATCGGGTGCATCTATGAGGAAGGGGTAAACCTCTTCGTCATCTGGGCTATCGTCACTTTGAGTGTGGCTGTGGCTCATTTTTTCGTTTAATGACTGTTAATATATAACTATCAATGTGTCTAATTGGTTGATTCCAATTATACAAGTGTACTGGTTTGTGTTTATATTGCTTTTTTATTCTTCTTTTTCCTCTTTTTGATGAGTTTGAAGTTGTTTCTGAATCGGAAAAATATTATTGATCGTGAATGGGACAATTTTTATCAATTGATTCCTTTAATTTGTAGAGTTCATCTAAAATGCTGGCTTCTGATTCTGAAAATGCGTTTCTATTTTTTGAAAATCTTTTTCGTGTGATTTGTCTTTGTTTGTTTATTATTTTTTTTTATCGTTAGTCGTTTTGTTCTAATGTATCCAACTGTTTGTGTATGAGGTGTGATTACCAGATCGTATTTGTGGTTGTCTATCTCACAGTTCTGTAAAACGATTGTTTGTTTATTTCCTAGATTTTTGAATGACATAAGGTTTAGGATGAGGGATGCAAAAAGTTGTTAGGTGATTTCTATTTTCTTAGACTGTTAGTCCTTACGATTTTTTGATTAGCTTAACTGGGGTCTTTTTGTTCAGGGTTGGAGAGAAAAGTATATCGATTCCGAAGAATGATTTTTTACTTTCTCGTGGCTATTCTAAGCTAAGGTGTTAACTTACTTAATCTTACTTAGGGGTAGTGATTGTGTTCAAGGGTTGGAGAATAGTAAATCGGTCCACAAGGTTCAGGTATAATTAGAACGCAAGTAGTTCGTTAGATACTATTTTAAACTTACTAAGTCTAATATTCATCCTGGGTCTGGTAAGAGGAGGGTTCAAGTGAAGGATGAATAACCGAAGTTCTTCACTGTTTATCTTAATTTGAATGGTTAGTTTTATTTAAAAATTTCTATTAATCTTGGGTCGTTTGGAAGGGTTGGATAGTGAATCGACGTTTGAGGTCGTTAGACACTTGCTAAGTGAGTGGGGGAGAACAAAATTGTTCTTTTTGATCCAAGGATAGGCCTTGATGATCAGGTTTTAAATTTAGTGAAATAGAAAATTAATTAAGATCCAAGGATAAGCCTTGATGATCTGTTTTTAAAATTAAGTGAATTTAAGTTTAAAATTGTTTAAGTTTATCTAAGAAAAAGATTTAGTTTTTTAATGATATTAGTGAACTTATGATTGCTGTTATGTTTAGGTGATAAAGCTGGGACAACAGATGATTTTATGATTACTAACAATTTATTGTCATGCTACTAATTTTTATTTTCATTTTCAATAAATATTTTTCAAACATGTTTTATATAAGACTGCAGAAATTAAGAAAACGATCTGAGATCTTTTTATCAATCGTTATTGCATATTAATAATTTTGTTTAGCGCCTGAAATGATCATGAAGATTGACTTCAAAATTTTATGTTTGCAAATGAAAATCTAAATTCATTGCTAATAAGATTCTAAATATAAAAGTTTGTGTTGGCTTTTGCCGTACGATCATAAAACTATTTGGTAAGTTTCTACTTTGTCGTATGTCGTCTCTTGTTCGAGGTCTTCTTCCAATTCCGGGTAGTTCTGTTATCGTTCGGAATATCGGCTCTGATCTATTGAGTCGTAGAGACATTTCGATTAAATTATTGTCGTATAACATTTTAAAAATGTTTTGTCTAATTTCTAATCTATTTTTTGGTTAATTCTAAGCTATTAAGGTCTTATTCGAGACTTATGGTCGCACCAGATGAGTTAGGACCGATGTGGTTAACTCATAGAGTAATTTCGGATAGGGTTCACCGTCTGCTCGTCACGCTATCTTATTTTCGGCCTGCTCGTCACGCTATCTTATTTTCGGCCGGATAGATTCGTGCAATTTCTTAGTCTAATACCGATCCTAATCTTACTCTTATACTTTCTAGTCTCAGGGTGTTTAACTAGTCTCTGCTAGGCTCAATAGATCTAGGGTATACTGGTTTGTTGCGGCTACTGAAGTTCTCTTGGAGAGGCAACTAATTTCTAAGTTAAATTCAAATCTCTGGTGCTGAAATTACAAGTAATTTCAGCACTTACAAATAAGTGGGTTGTTAGTTAGATGGATCATGATTGGTTAATATTAAATACTTTACCGTGGTAAAATATCTAATTTATCCAATCATAAAATGTAGTTTGTATCAGGTTCCAGTTTTATGCCTAATTTACTAACATTTTTCGCGTTTGTATAGTTCTATAATCACACCTCGCAGAAGAAACGATGCTAATTTGAAGATAAAAACAGTTTTTTTAAAGCTCTACGAATCTGGTCAGAAAATTTTGTGCTAGTTGCACAGCAGCCGGCTATTCTTGTTTTTCTTTGAAACTTTTGGGGGGGGGGGAATCAGTTGGTTTTTGATAATCTTGAGTTTATTGACACGTGTCCATCGGTCTGTTGGCTATGCTCGGAATAGTGTAAAAAGAACTTATGGTTGTTCATCTTAGCTGTCTGTTTCTTTATTGCAGATAAATATGTTGTTCGTTAAAGTACTGTAAACATGGTAAAATTCCTTTTTTCTTTTTTGATTTTTAAAAAATTCTGAAGTGGAACTGGTAGTTGTGTGAACACTGCAATAAACCGTAACTTGGGAATTGATTTTATTTTGGAATTGAAAGTGCCACAAACGGCCTAGAAATAAAATTCAGTCTAATAGTTGAGTAATTGGCAATTTGTCTTTTTTTGTGCTAGTAAGATGATAGTTGTTTGATGATAATAGTAAGAGGATAATAAATAAATAAAAAGTAAATTGTGATTGAGCTTCTTTTCAATTGTTGTCAAGTTACTCTTTAAATATTTGAAATATTTTCAACGACGCTGATTTTTTAATCAACGCTGTCATTTTGGTGCACGTAGTTGAGATCAATCGGTCATAAATAACATTTTTAGACGACCATTTTCTTCCTGTTTTTACAATATTTATTTGGGACAAAAGACCATAATTGCGACTATATTTAATCACTTGAAAGTACTCTTGGATCCTACAACACATCCACAACTTCATAGAAGCCTTAGTTATTCACCTCTTCCGAAACTTTAAAGGGGGTTAATGGGCTCAAGGAACACCACCAAAAAAAGTTTCATTTACCATTGTTTTTATATCTAATATTAGAAATGAACTTTTCAATTAGAAAATTTTATTAAACGAACTGCATTTAGCATTAGATTAACATGAAAGCAAGTTTTTGCGATGAAAATCAAATATTTATGGAAATCTTAATTGCTACCATTTAACAAAAAAATGAAAATGTAAAAAGTTTGCATTCAATGCATTAGATCTTCAAATGCGGCGACGATTTTGATGTTTAAGATTCTAGTCTTGGCTCTGTTTTTGTTCAGATTTCATCAGACTTTGTGACCCCCCCCCCCCCTGAAAAGAGCCTTCTCCACTCACCTCTCAGAAAAACAAGCTTTTTCCTGAAAAGGGGCCTTTTTGAACCTATCTTACTTTCGACTCCAAAATGAGTCCACAATGCGAACGATCTAACTGCTCACCTCACCGCCTGCTGATTACCTGCTGCTGAAGTGCGCGCCGACAACGCTCTTTTTTAAAAATTTTATTTAACAGTGACGTGGTCGGTATTTATTTTTTGCCGCCGGCGATGAGTTTTTAATCAAGGAAATATAAAAATAATAATATTGAATCATTGGAAACATGCAAAATTGATACTAAAAAACTCAGTTCGCATTCTTAACATTACTAGCCGGCCATTTATAGCATTTCTAGCCGACCATATTGGTATTACATGGTATGTTTAGTAGTAGTTTTGCACGTGGAATTCAAAAATTGTTCAAAACTTACCAAGCTTTTACGTTTTCAAGTACTATAACCATCGTATATATAGTCAATAGTTGGTAAATTATATACACGTTACTGCGTCGCAGTTATGGTGCAGTATTTTGAGCAGATTATTTTTTGTTGCTGAAGTGAGTGGCTCTGTTTTGAATGGTATGGTGGCTTGATTGTTCACTTTTGGCCGTGTTTTGACGATCGCTTGGTAACAAGACCATCAGTTGTTTGGTGTTGTGCTGATTAATTGGCGTGCTCTGTTTTGTTTTGCTCTTTTTATGCTCTAATTCTTCGGCGGCCATATTTTGATTAAATCGTACTTTGTATCTTCAGATTCAGTTGCTCGCTCTCTTCTCGCCCCCACTTTATAAATCTAAAAAACCAACAAATCAACCAAAATGAGGGAAATCGTTCACTTGCAAGCCGGACAGTGCGGAAACCAGATCGGAGCTAAGGTAAGTCCAGAACCCATTTGTACAATTCCCCCTATTCATTTCGGTGTTAAATGTTATCTACACACAACGAGTAAAAACAACAGTACAACAAATTTTCGAATTTAAGATAAAAATGTAAAATCAAGATGCGAATTATTTCTTTAAAAACCTTTTGTGTTCTAGTTCTGGGAGGTCATCTCTGACGAACATGGCATTGACCCCACCGGAACCTACCACGGAGACTCCGACCTCCAGCTGGAGCGAATCAACGTGTACTACAACGAGGCCACCGGTGGCAAGTACGTCCCTAGAGCCGTCCTGGTCGACTTGGAGCCCGGAACCATGGACTCCGTGAGGTCTGGACCTTTCGGCCAGATCTTCAGACCCGATAACTTTGTTTTCGGTAAGTTTCAAATCTATTCTTGTCAGCATTAAATGAAACTGCTGTGACTTAAGTGACTTTTCAAGAGATTTGTAGATTGAAGAGTTGCATGTTGCTTTTAGGTCAATCTGGAGCCGGTAACAACTGGGCCAAGGGACACTACACCGAAGGAGCTGAGCTCGTCGACTCCGTTTTGGACGTCGTCCGAAAGGAAGCCGAGGGCTGTGATTGCCTCCAGGGATTCCAGCTGACTCACTCTCTGGGTGGTGGTACTGGATCCGGAATGGGAACTCTGCTGATCTCCAAAATCCGAGAGGAATACCCCGACAGAATCATGAACACCTTCTCCGTTGTACCTTCACCCAAAGTGTCTGACACTGTCGTGGAACCCTACAACGCCACCCTCTCTGTGCATCAGTTGGTTGAGAACACCGACGAGACCTACTGCATTGACAACGAGGCCTTGTACGACATCTGCTTCCGAACCCTTAAGCTGACCACCCCCACCTACGGTGACTTGAACCACTTGGTATCAGCCACCATGTCGGGTGTGACCACCTGCCTCCGATTCCCCGGTCAGTTGAACGCTGACTTGAGGAAATTGGCTGTCAACATGGTCCCCTTTCCTCGTCTCCACTTTTTCATGCCTGGTTTCGCTCCTCTGACTTCGCGTGGATCGCAGCAGTACCGAGCTCTGACCGTCCCCGAGCTGACCCAGCAGATGTTCGACGCCAAGAACATGATGGCCGCTTGCGACCCCAGACACGGGCGATACCTGACCGTCGCCGCCATTTTCAGAGGCCGAATGTCGATGAAGGAGGTTGACGAACAGATGTTGAACGTGCAGAACAAGAACAGCAGCTACTTCGTCGAATGGATCCCCAACAACGTCAAGACCGCCGTCTGTGACATCCCTCCCAGAGGTCTGAAGATGTCGGCCACCTTCATCGGAAACAGCACCGCCATCCAGGAGCTGTTCAAGCGAGTGAGCGAACAGTTCACCGCTATGTTCCGACGAAAGGCTTTCTTGCATTGGTACACTGGCGAGGGCATGGACGAGATGGAGTTCACTGAGGCCGAGAGCAACATGAACGACTTGGTCTCTGAGTACCAGCAGTACCAGGATGCCACCGCCGAGGAGGAGGGCGAATTCGAAGAGGAGGAGGAGGAAGAGGCTTAAGTCACTTCATCTATCCAATTCAGAATCGAAGAGAGGCAAGATCTAAAGGAACAAGCGACAAAGACTTAATTGCCATCAACCTTGATAAACTTTGTCCAACATTGTCTATCCTTTTGCTACTGACTCTCCTTTCAACAAAGCTTATTGTTTTCTAACGCGTCACAATTCAAATCATTTGCAATGAATTTTCAAAACCCAAGACAGCAAGAAGCAGTTTGCGGACTGAAATATTACCCAGCCGGTTAAAAAAAGTTTAATTAAGTTTCTTTAATTAAGCTGAAATTACAGACATAAACATATCCACATGCATATTAGCGCGGCATAAAAGAAGGAGGCGATTTGCTCGCGCTATAAATCCCCCAGGAGATGAGGTGACTACATGGCATCTGCAGCGACAATACGAGCGATAAAAAAATTCATACCAATGAGATGATTGAAGCAGCCTATGCTATTAAGATAGAAGCTTAACAAGCTGCTCTGCAAGTAGCAAAGAATGTTCCAGCTGCAGTAATCGTGGCAATGGATTTTGAGATCCCTAAAAATTGAAAATATTCGTTTTTTTCGACATGGTTTTTTCGAAATGTTTTAACAGATGACGTACGAGTTCGTATGGATAATAAGCTACAAAAATAGTTGAAAGTGATATAGCAAAGCTATCCTCTCATTTTATAAGGTTGGCGTTTGCTAACTTGGAAGACCTGATTGATTTCAATGGCGTTAAGAAAGCGGCCGTTGTAAATGTTTCATTGTTTTCGTCCTGTTTTTGAGTTCCAAACCAAAATGCCCCAAACATCTTGCCTATATGTTTTGCGGGCAGCTGATGGGGTTTATAGATAAAGTCAGGAGGGTGGAGTCACGCACGGCAATCAATGCGCCCCGATGACATGTATGGGTGGTGAATTTATGTTAGAAAAACTAGAACTTTCTGATGTTTTTCTTGAACAACTTTTTTTGAAATTTCTTTTGAAATCCAAATCGTGTCTCTTAAATCAGAGACCACAACACAAGATGACCTAGCTGGGTTCTTCGACGTACTTGATTACACTTCATTAGTAGTTGGTGTAGAGTATTAGGAATTATCATGACGGAATTCAAATGTTGATTTGTTTCTGAAGTCGAAGGGACCCGTACGCAATAGTAGCAGTTTTGAAAGCCTCTCAATTTCTAGACCGCTCCAAATACCGTATAATTGAGTGCCTATATTTGATTTATGGTTCCTATTCGTGAAGTTGAAAACAAGGGTAGTCCGAATTTATTAATTCGTGGTTTAGTCAATCCTTGTTATTTGAAGGATTTAACTTAAAATTCAAACATTAAACAATATCTTTAAGTCTCCCTCCTAACGCAGATCGTAAAAAAGTTATTTAACCACAGTTATTAATTGTCGGAAACTGCTTTTGATGGAGTTGCAAGTCTACGAATGAACTAAACAAGTAGTCTGCCGCAGAAACAACAATTCGCTTTTACGCAAAAACAATTGAGGTTCGAGCCCTTAATTGGTATATTGGATTGGAGTTCATTTTCTATCAACCTTTTACAAATTATTGCCTGTTCGGCCCAATTGTAAAACAATGGCAGAGTGATCAAAAAACAAATTTGGGACATGTTTGATTCTCATACACATACCTCGTAAAATTACTGTTTACCCCATAAAATTGATAATTCTGTGGGGGAAAATGAAAACGCTTTTCCCCTGAGATAGTCCAACCATTAAATTATAGAGCTGGTTTATTTAATTGAAAATTTTACACCTCTCTGAGCTGAGAAGTAAAAATTTGTGCTTTTGTTGTGCGCTGTATCATTTTTCAGCAGAATCGGATCTATGGTTTTATGAGACAAAGTTTTAAACAGCACATCGAAAATATATTGATACTTTTCCTGGAAAGGTAAAATCTTTGTCATTAGACTCTCCAATTTCTGCCGTTTTCCAACACTTAAATCATAACGACGCCAAACTTGGACTTATAAATAACTCGAAATTATGCTTGCTTTTTCTGGATTCCATAGACACAACTTTTACGTCTCAAGGGTTTTTGTAGCTACGAAATGCAAACATAAATGTTGCTTTCACAAAATCTGACAAAATAATTGTTGTTATGGAGTCCTGTGACATAAATCAATTCGCCTTGTGTTTGATAATTTGTCCTTCGATTCCAAATCAACGATCGCACGTGGAATATGGTTCAAATTTTGCAGGAAAAAGAGACAATCTTTGGAACCCAAACCAGTACAAATGTAACGGAATGTGGCGTCGTTATGATTTTATATTTGATCAGTTATGAACATTATGAAAAAGGATTGGTTAATTTTGTCCACTTTGCGATAATGATTTTGCCCATTTTGTAGCATATGTCTCAGTACTTTTGACTTTTGCGTTGTCGCTCAATCGAAAAATTGAAGAACCTATATGAATTGGAGGAGCATTCCGAATAATTCTATGGGCTCTGCTCGTTTCAATCCTTTTTTATCAAATATTTTTAGCTTAAGTTTCTGTTTAATTTGTTCAACTTTAAAAGATTTCGTTGATTGAAACGTGAAAAAGTGCTCAAACAGCAGTGTTTCACGCAGTTTAACAATTATTTCACACTTACCCATTCTTATTAATCGTTCGGATTCTTTTTTCTTCAATTTCTCTCAATTATTTCACTTTAACAAAAATTTTATAACCGAGAATAGCTTTAAAAAAGTCTAAATTCAAGAAATTCCACTGAAACAAACGAATGAACAAACTGACAATATTTGAAGTGTCGATATTGTGAAGTGACGTTATTTGACATGAAGCCAAATGGCGTCTGGCGGATTATTTGTTAACACTCACAAATCACTTATGTGTGTGGAAACTTTCAGAAGACAGAAAAAGAACAGACAATCGTGACACAATTTCGCACATGCCATCACAAATAAAAGTACATCAAGTAATTCTATTTTCCATTGAGATTAATTGGTCAAATCTATTGTGGTATTCGCAGTCCATTATAGTTTCATTATCATACTAAAAGAACCAATATCATTAAGCTTAAGAGCCACCAAGAATTAAGAACATCTTCTTGAGTTAACCTTAAAACTTGATAATAATCTTGCTGAATTTTGAAACTAATATCGCCATACTTTTGATAAATCTTCGCAATCTTGACAACATAGCAAGGCGTGTGAGACTTTAAAACGAAGTTTGAAGATGGGACCTTCTGATTAAGTTGAGAATACAAAGTAACGCCTTTTTACCCTATCAATTTATAATTCGATTGCTTTATAATGACGATCAAAACCCTTGTCAAAACGGTAGAACAATTCCAATTGGAGTTTTGAGAAAAAGGATTACATAATAAAGCTATGGAGACAATGTGAATAATGAGAAAACCCACTGAAATGTCAAGAAATTGTTTTATCCTTATTTTATCCGTGTGCTCTATTGCGGATCGATTGTAAAGATTGGCACCATATTACAACTAAAATTCTATATTCTTTCGTCCATACATGTCATCGATAAATGAGTGACAACATTACCTCTCATCACTTCGACATCTTACGAAATCTTATGCGACGTTTTGCTTGACAATTTTGGCTTAAATTATTCAGCTGTTGGTAGTGCGAACTTACACTAGTTGACAAAGTTCAGGTTTTTACTTTCTAAAGTTCCTGTTTTCAATGTGCTTTTTTCACAACATTTACTTCAAATTTCTGCGAAATTTTTACCTAGACCAAGACAAGAGCAAATCATATCATCAGAGCTACAATCTATGAAACTATCAACATATAGTTTCAAAGATTTACAAATGTAATCCGGGTCTTATAAAGCCAATTTTTCTTCTCATCCGCACAGTTATTCAATCCGCGTGAAAAAGTAAGTAACATCCGATTTTAGAACAGTTTTCACACTAATTATTTTAATTTTCTCGTGGAAAATGTTTCACTTCGCATGACCAAGTTTTTTTACTCTTCTGGCATTTTCAGACACAGTTTACATTGGCAAGCCTTTGAAACCAAATATTGATAATTTCATAGATAGAAACTCTGATGATTTGCTCTTGGTCTAGGTAAATTTTTTGAGGAAATGTTGTCAAGAAGCACGTTGAAAACAGGCATTTTAAAGAGTAGAAACCTGAGTTTGCGCTTAATTTTATCGTAGTGTACGTTTCTTCGTTCGGCCGATTCTTTCAGTTGTGAAAGTTGTGAAGTATGGCTCTTTTTTCTTTTCTCGGAGTTAAAATTCCACATGTTCATGGTGAGTAACTAAACAACAGCTAAGGCATCGTGGCCTGCATCCAAGTTTTGGCGCATGTAAATAAATCAAACAGGTTATTTTGTTGAGTTTTTGACAGTTATAATTGAATATAATTACCAAATTTGGGCATTTAAAGAATTCGTAACCGTGATATTTTCCAAGCAATTATTAAACTTTCCAAGCAATTTAAGTGTTTGGCATATCCTAATTAGTCCGCATATCAATTTTCATCATGATCGGACAATGTGAACAGTACCTTTACAGGTATAAAATTGCAGGTGGAGGGGGGGAAGGAAAAGAGCCTTTTCGCCCCCCCCCCCCCCACCTTTGTAAGGTTGTTTTTTGTTCACATTATTCGATTGTTATATAAATTGGTATGCGGACTAATTAAGCAGTGGTTGATCCTTTTCGCCCGCCCCCCAACTCTTTTGGATAAAACCAAAACGAAATTTTGAAGGGTGAATAATTTTTTTTATCGTAACACGTTTGTCTTCATACTTCCCATTGCTGCTCTCTTCCACACTCTCCAATTTTCAAAATGTCCTTTTTCAAGATTGTGTTACGTGTTATTTTGGTTAAGCGCTTAATGGGTCGCGCAAAACCGCTACTTGAGTCGCTTATTGTCGCAACATGAGTGTCGCAAAATCGCAGCATGGGTTGCGCAAATTCTCTGCATGAGTCGCGGAAAACATGAGTAGCAAATTTCAATGTGCAAAGTCGTGCATTATAAAAATAAAGCCATTATACCAAAAGTGCAACAGCTTGCGGAACGAACAAAAGTTCTTCAAATCACTTCGGTTTTCAAATAAAGACCGTCGACTTCACAAGCTTTTCAACCGAAAAGTTAGCCCGATTTTTTGACAACATGATGGCTTTTTCAGTGTCCTCTTTAAAGCGAGTATGTGAAAATTACGCCTGTAATCCCTAACCTAACATTTAAATTTTCTGATTGTTCAAAAAAAAACAATTTTGTTATTATTTTTAAGCAACCTCGAAGATATGAAACGTCGGAGAACATTTCTTGGTAACTGTCATGTCACCAGAATTATAAAGCACATCCCTATCAAAAGCTAAGATGAAAACAGACGAATGATTTCCAATTCAATCAGCGAAGGGAAACCAGATTACCCTTTCTTCTGATATTTCCCGAAGTTCACCCGAGAATACTTTATCCCATTTTTTCCTTACAATCTTCAAAAGTATTTATCGAAAAATTCAGCCCCAACAATGTGCGCGTCACTAGCAGCTCGTTTGGGTTGTGCTTTGAACGTACAAAATTCAAAATTCGCGGAGGAAACTCACTTTATTTTCACAAATTATGCCTCTGCTCAGGACAAAGGTGTTTCTATTATGGTTCCACTTGCATCCTAAAGCATACCATGAATTATATAGGTAACCTTAAGCTGTTTGCACAGGCAAAGCTTGTGTTAGAGTTTGAACTTTTTTTTCAACTCAATGCGCAAATATTGTAGCGACGCAAATATTGTTGAGACAAAATGTGTTCATTTTGATCAATAACCAGCTATTAAGTACAGCCAATGCTAAGGATATTAACACAGACTGTTATATTACAAATAGCAGTTTAACTTCAAGGTATCATGGATCTGTAGCGTAGAGGTAGGGAAAGAGAACCGCAACGAAATAAGAAGGTTCGAACCTGGGCAGGGTCGGATGTTGTTAATGAGCTAAAATGCGTACGCTCTATAAATTTAGAAAAGTTAGCTGGTAAATATCTTTTTTTTTACTGGTACTGTCATTGGGTCATAGTTGGCTTGCGTCACTTAGCAATTATGTAGACTCATAATTGGCGTGCGTCACTTAAGTATTTTTGTAGATTCAAAGTTTTGCTCATTCAGGTTTTCCCTGTAGAGTTATCGGTCATATTTTTGCTTGTGTATGCGAGCTGCAGCTTCGCCTTTGTGTTTGATAAACTTTTCCCACCTGACTCAGGCTTCGGAATTGTTCAAACATTTCACGTTTTTATTCACAAAGTTGCTGGATTTGAAACATCCGTTTTTTAATTTTTTTTGTAAAGTTCTTGCTGAATAATTCGTCTTGTTTAGCGTTCAGAATGGAGTCTCAAGAGTCCTTCATGTGAAAACTATTTATCACTACATTTGTTGCATCGGATCATTGTTACGAATTGTTTTTAGCCGAGTGCCAAGATGCAAAGCTCTGTTGGACATCTGGTTCATTAAGAAACGAACTAATGAGAAATACTTCGAAGAACTGGAATGCCCCCCATTGAAGTCCCCATGAATTTTTTCTTTAAAAATTTCCGAAGAACTCAAATTGCACGAAAGGAACAAGTAGTTTTTGGTTTACTCGATTTCATCGCTATTGAGCAACATTGCTTTTGAATCAAGCGTTGAAAATGTAAATCTAGCGTTGAAAACAACATTAGTTCCTTGTTGATTGATTTAACGATTTGTGCAATATTTTCTAAGAGTAGATCAATATTTACCATCTCTTATTGGCTAAATTTATTGATATTCCTCAAGTCCAGTGCTAGTTTAACCGTTTGATCCGTTCTTACTGTTGTCGCAATTGGGCTTTTGTTTATCTAAGCGTTTGTCAAACTTTAAAGTATGTTCTTGATCAATCAGTTTATTTTTCTTCTTCTCGTTCTTAAAGATGAATTGGTGTCCGTCTTCTTTTCTGTTGGATGGAAAATACGTATTCTACAATTTATGTTATCGATTCGAGGTTTTTGCCTTTCTAATTCGTATGCATAGTTCCTGGTATATATCCTTAACTCTTTGTATAATTTCTGTGTCTAAATTTTCCATTTCCTGTATAAAAATATTTTATTTTGTTTCGGTTTGCCTTGTTTGAGTCGGATATCATTTTTTAATATAAAAGTTTGTCTGATGATGTTTCTGTTATGTTCGTGTACCAGTATCGAAAGGGCTGATTGAATTATCCATCTCCCTGATTCGATGGCCATGATCAGTCTTCCTTTTTGAATTATATTTTCTCATTGGTGAAAAGCCAAGTTTTTGGCGGTATATATTTGAATTTTGCTGTGCTATTGGTTGATTTCAAAAGTCTGTGTTGCCGTTGAGGATTGATATTGGGCTTCATGAATCTGTAACAGCGAAAATGTTTTCAGTTCTGGTTTTTAGTTTAACTCAGTGAACTTTTACATCGTTTTCCAGTATATTTATCGTTGTTTATTTTTTGAACGCATATTTTTAATTATTTGCTTTATGATTTTTTCATATGCCACTGGGTCGTTTTCTTCTACATCCAGGGTATCTTTTTCATTTTTCGGCTGCTTTTTTTTTCTGGTATATAATTGACGTCTGGTGCCCTACACACTTTTGCGCAATGTCCCCACCTAGCGCGTTTTGCAAAGTTACCATCTTTTGCTGAATATTTCCGTGAATTATTTGATTCGAACGTTTTTGTCGTACGTGTAACCGGTCTTGTTTTGTCCTCCTTAGTTTTTGTCGTCCTCATGAACTAAAATATCATCGTGGGAACTTTTGTCGTCTTCTTGACTGGCCGCGTCTCTTTTAGTCCTGGTAACTGAAATCGTGGCTGAATATAACCCATGTGTTCTTGTTCAGTCTGTTCGTGTGATGTCGATGGACGAAGCGGATTAGTTTCATCCTCTAAGTATAAGATATGCTTTTTTCTTGCCTAGTCGCATATTCGTATGCATCCTGTGGTTACTACGTTTCCGCCACTTTTATTGTTGATAATTGCTTGTGATGCCGATTCAACAATGATAACATGAACTGCTGTAAATACTCAGTTTTTAGCTGTTTTTCTGAGTTAATGTTGGCATCTTCCGAATGCAACTATTTTCGTGGTGACAAATTTTTCCAATCAGTAAGGAAAAGACCTGGACAAAACCTTACTGATTGGAGGTTTTGTCCAGGTTTTTTTTGGCTGCAGTCGAAGTTGAGATTCTGCTCCGAGACATTTGAATATTTAACTTCTGATCTTGGTGTCTGCTTTATTACAATTCAGTGAGTTGCACGATACTCCTTTTTCTCTCGTTTTGGTGACGCTTTTTTCCCCAGTTCACTCTATTTTCTTGGTTTCTCGCATCTCTCCTAATTTCCTGTGCTTCAGTTTCTCTCGTAATTTTGAGTTCATATATTGGCTCAGTTGGCTCTACTAATGTCGGCTTGTCTCCTTATTGGTGTCTCACTTCAATTCTATCTGTCGCGATTGTAGCCATCTTGATGGTGGCTTACCATTTTGACCATTCAATCGATTGCGCTGCTGACGCCTGTTGCCAGAATGGGGAGATTATCATTGGGTTTTATATTATGCTGGCTGCGTCATGTCAAACGGTAACGTGTGACAATTTCTACACTTGAATCTGAAGGTATTGGTAAACCGATAAACTCATGCTTCCACAACAACAACAACTGAATATCCAATTTAATCAAACCACTGAAAATACAATTTCTCTGATGAGAAGACAGTTAATAGCAAAAATCTAGGTCGTTAAACCAGTATGTATAAATCTAACATTCATTTAGAGGTTTGCCATCATCCGGCCGGATGACACTGTCACTCAATCTCTGGTGCATTTTTTCTCATGAGGTTATGAAACTCTCTTATTAGCTGAAAACCGCGCATAGACGCGCTTATATGCTCTGTACAATTCCATGTCATGCCAAAATTTCATTAATCAATTAACATTTTGGCGTCAAAACTTCTAGTGATGCAATTAGACGTAAGACTACACAGATACGGCAACTTACCATTTGAAACCCGACAAAATTTTTTTATGTCAGAGTCTTTGAAGCTCTACAAATTGGTCTTAAGGTTGTGTATTCTTATAAACTTCCTGTAATGCGGGGACGTTTACGCTTTTGAGCTTCCTGAAGTTTAGCAATGAGCTGAGTAAGTTTTAATGAGTCAATAAAGTTAATTTGTAGCTGAGTTGAGGTCACCAATGCCCAGTGCGTAAAAATTTCGATTTGAAAGATTTTTTTCTGCTTCTGTAACTCCACTAAAAATCTTGAATCGCTTTCATCAAAAATTTCCCAAGATTGCGTTATCAAGGTGACCACTGAGCTCAATGAAACGACTTTTATTGCAAGAAGTTTTTTCGAACTGTGATATGATAACAATTTTTTTCGGCTCTTATAAACATCTCCAAAACGAGCAAATTACAGTCTAAATGTACGTGATACCATTCGTTTAAAAACGACATCAAATTTCTAATTATTCGCTATATATAGCAAAACAATCTAGACATAAAGTCAACTCAGTACACAATAAAGTCAACCGACAAACTAGTCTGGCTAAGTCAGAAAATGTCGTTATTGTTTAAAAAACTTTATTTTGGCGTTTTGTTTTGAGTATCAACTATTGCAATTTATTAAGAGTTTCAGTATTGCACTCATATATACTTGTCTTATTTCATTGGTAAGCAGTGTTTATGTAAAATTTTTTGACAGCTTGGAGAAAATGATGACTCTTTCCTCTACTTACCCTCAAAGTCGAGTTTCTTTATAAAAAAACGCGATTTTAGCGTTGTTATAATGCAGTGAAATTTTATACATGGTTATCAAGCATCTTTCTTGAACATATTTTTTCTTCTTTTGTTTCTATCGTAAAAACGTAGCCTTTAGAACTTATAAAAACAACTTTGAAACTTTTTAGCAAAAGTTTGGTCTGTTTTCCTGTCCCTCGCCTGAGCATCAATCTTATAGTCTAATGGGTGGTTTTACAATGTTTTACATTAGTTTTATATGTCTTTCATGGCTTTATTAGTGCACCTTGTCAATTTTCACAACAATCTGTCTGAGAATGTGAACAAATGTTTTTCGGATCTACTTAACAATCTCTCCCCCACCCCCTTTCGAGAAAAGGGGGAGATTGTTAAGTAGATTGCTTGCAGCGAATTTTCGACCAATCAGAATGCAGCAAAATTCGAATTTACATACAACGCTCTAGTGCCAATTTACTGTTTTTATTTACAGGGGTGGAGATTCTTTAGAAGATACAATAAGGGGGAGAGGGAGGGGAGATTGTTAAGTAGATCCCATTTTTCATGTAAAGATTTGCAGACGGGGAAAAGAAAAAGGACTAAAATTTGAAATAAAGGGGGAGGGGGGCGGAGGGGGTCGGGGAAAAACAATTTTGATGTGGCAAAAATAAATAATTGATCATACTTATTAAACCAGAGATCATATGAAAAAAACGGCTCTTTTTCCTGCTCTTTTCCACTCCACCCACCCCCCCCCCCCCTCCGCACTTTTGACTTTCAGTTTTGAAAAAAGATTTTAACATAGTCTTAGCGTAATAAAAACTTACATGGTGAACAAATTCATTATTGTGAACAAATTTGTTCTTCATACTTTAAATCGTAACATCACTCTTTTAAGCATAATAACACGTAAAACAACTATAAAATTGAATTTTTTGAAATTTGGGGGGAGGGGGAGTAGAAAAGAGCCCTTTTTCTTTCCCCCACCTGCAGTTCTTAACGGGTATTTTTTGTTCAGAATTTCCTCTTGATAAAAAAATTGGCATGAAGACTAATTAAACCATGACAATCATATTTGGTATAATACTCAAACCTTGTAAAACCCCTCGGTAAAATGTAAAATTTATGCATATGTGAGACGTAGAGGAGAGGAAAAAGAGCCGAAAAATTTGAAAGAGAGAAACGGTTACAAGAAAAAAGAGCCTCGAGACGTCCCTGACTTCATATGTTTCCACGGTCAACTGTCTCCTCAAGATCAGCATCTCCTCAAAGCGACGAACACCAGCTGCTTGAAGTGCGAATGGGAACTGGCGCAGTGGGTGGGGGGAGTTTTATCGGAGTGGACAGTGATGCAGACTCCGATGGGGGACTGGGAGGAGTTTCTATCTGTGAGACGAAGAGCGTCAAGGGCGAACATCAGCAGTCGCAACAGACGTCAGCAACCCAACTAGCCCAGTCTGAGAGAACGCGACTGGCTGTGTCTTTTGTCTACTTCATTTTCTGCGGAGTCACATGCGCTTACTCGGTCAGTTTTTAAGACAAACAACTTCAAAAGTTTTTTAAATTTCCTAAACAATCAAAATGCCGTTTTCAAAAAAGTCTTAACTTGCCATAATTTGTAATGACTTTTTGAATGGTGATTAATTCATCTGTTATAAGTTTTACAATGTGAAAAACCAGTTTTTCAAATTGAAACCAAAATGTTTTGCTCAATATGTGTTTGAAAGGTTAGCTTTGACCTTCTTTGCGATTGAGTAAAGAAGGCTGAAAACGACTTACTTTTGAAAGAAACTTTTCGTTTTTATTTACGCAGAATAAATTCCTCGGTGTTTGTTGTTTTTGTTGTCTTCCTTTAACTTGTATTAGAAAAAAGGCAGTTTGATTATTTTGTTGAGTTCGGTTTTTTCAGCCTTTTTTCACCATCTGCAATGAGTTCAGTTCTTTAGCCCCCATCCTCATTGTTCAATTTGGCTCTTTTTCTCTCCCCCACTTCAAATTAGGTTAAACGTGAAGAACAGTTATGTTTTTTGCGGCCCTAAATAAACCGCATGCCAAATTTTGTAACAATTACTCAACGTGAACAACAATTTTTTGGTAAAAGTTTGCGGGAAAAAGAAAAGGAAAGAGAGCCTCAAGTTTCAATGCTTTTCAAAACTTTTCAACAAACATTATACTTGTTAATAAACTAATGCCTTTTCCTTTAACCCACCTCCCCTCATATAAACATCAATTTCATTTATCCAAGACTCTTGGTTCTCAAGTCTTAAATTGTCATCTTTTAGGTGGTTATTATATCTATCGTAAAAACTTAGCCTTTAGAACTTATAAAAACAACTTTGAAACTTTTTTTAGCAAAAGTTTGGTCTGTTTTCCTGTCCCTCGCCTGAGCATCAATCTTATAGTCTAATGGGTGGTTTTACAATGTTTTACATTAGTTTGATATGTCTTTAATGGCTTTATTAGTGCACTTTGTCAATTTTGACAACAATCTGAGAATGTGAAGAAATGTTTTTCGGATCTACTTAACAATATCTCCCCCCAATCGAGAAAAGGGGAGATTGTTAAGTAGATTGCTTGCAGCGAACTGTAAGCAGGACTTGGTATCACAATTGCTAGTGAGGTCTAAAAATCCGTTTTTGGTTCTACTAAAGCTAGTTTCACCGCGGGCCTAGTAAGTGTTCCTAACGCTGTTTTGGTTACGCATGAGCGCGCAACGCCATCAGGACCGGTAAACGTTTCAAGAACCTTACCCAGGGGCCATACGCTTCGTGGAATGAAGTCTTTGAGGATCCACACGAGGTCACCTTTGTCTATGGTTTCCCTTTTTTGCTTCCACTTAGTTCGTTTGATCAGGTTGGGAGCGTATTCTTTCAATAGTCGCTTCTAGAAGATGTCTAGTCGGTCCTTGGTTCGCTTCCAGGATTTGTTGCTTAGTTCGTTGGTATTGTTTGGTCGTAGAATGAAGTTACGGGACCATAAATGAAAGGCCTCTTAAGTAGGAAGTGGTTAGGTGTAAGTGGTAATTTGTCAATAATGGCGCAACTTACAAGAGTCGGTGATCTTGAGTTGATGAAGCTTTCGCATTCCACTACAATAATTGAAAAAAGATCCCTGGAAGTCTGTCCGATCCTAAATTCAATAGAACGACTCGTTTGATGATCGAAACGAGAATTTCCCACATCCCACCAAAATGAGGAGCAGATCGTGGGTTAAGACACCAGTCGATTGACTTCAGCTGAAGCTTTGTTGCTATTTCGTCTTTGTTGAATTTTAAGGATTGTTTCATGAATTGCTCACGTGCGGCGAGAAAGTCTGCTGCGTTAACCAAAAGAATTGGTATAGTAGAACCACGTCGCGTCATGATTCTAGGAACCGCTGTCAAGCAATTTTCAGTTGTTAGATTGTCGGTAGTTTCCAGATGGATTGCACGAGTTGTTAAACAAGTAAAGAGACAAATGTAGTTTTTTTTCTGTCGTATCTTTTTCAACAATTTAATATGGACCAATATTGTCCAGTCCAACGTTTTTGAATGAAAACGGAATAGTTTTCGAGTCATCGAAGCGCTGTGCGGGTAGATCAGGCATAAAAGGGTTTTAACCTTCCCTTTGAAATAGGCGGCTTAAGAAACAGTGGTGGCGAGGGTCTCAAGGTGTTTCTGAGACCCAAACTTATGAGGTTTTGTTGCAGGTAGTGTCGTACAAATCTGGTGCCGAGATGCATGCCTTTATGATGAGCGTTTTTGGTCATAAGTTGTGTCCAAGGCTCCTTTGGTTAGATTAATAGGGTACTTAGATGCATCTGGCATTTGTGAATATCTCAGTCGTCCTCGTGCACGAGTAAGATTATCATCCATGAATGGTAAGTATGGCAGTAAATCATCTTTGTTGTCCAAGGCTTTGTTGTTAGTTAAGCGTTTAACAGTTTCAGGGAAAGTAGTGTGTTGTGATTGCTCGTAGATTAGAGTTTTAGCCATCTCCCGGTCGTCTATTGTTGAATCGCGTTCTAATTTCTGCTGAAGAATGTCCAAGAACTGTACAACACGAGCTTTTGCGCGGAGTAGACGATGCCAATCAAAAAATTTTAAAACATCAATAATTGGTTCCTTTTTGCGCTAGTAGAAATGTTTTCCCGTTTCACCATAGCGTTGGTATGTAGAATTGTACGGTCGAATTATAGTGTAGTATTTCTCTCCTCATCTGTTGTTGTGAAAACCGGTTGAGTAACTCTGTCGTGTAGTTCTCGCATTATCTAAACTTCTGAAAACCGGTTGAGCAATTGTGTCGTCCTGTAGTTTTGCTTGAGGTTGGTGAGCGTAGAATTTCCGGTGTTTCCAACCAAATATGTTCGTTCCACGTCCTGAAGTGGAAAACTTCTTGTAGAGTGATCAACCGTGTCCCATTTACCGGGTATATGATGCCAATATTGGGTTTCAGAAACTGACAGAATTTCGTTAATTATGTTAGCATGTAAGATTTTTGCTTTTCCGGAATGTTCATCCATGCATTTACTATCGTACTACCGTCCAGAAATCAATGGTGTTGAAATTTAGTCGAGGTTCTTCGGTTGTAACTGCAAAGACGTGCACCAATTGCTGCAGCTTGCAATTCGAGCTTGGATATGCTTTCTTCTAACCATAAATGATAAATATTTATGGGCTTGGTTCGAAATACGGATAAATGTGCAAGCTGCCATGGCGCACTCAGAGGCATCGGTGAAAACTTGTAGTTGTATATCGATGTGCCTGTTGATTTGGCCTATGAAAATTGGTAATTTCACCCTGTTTTCTTGTCCACACTGTCGGGTCCATTTATCGATAATCGGGATATATTCTTGAGGAACTTCTTGAAAAAATTCAAACAACAGATCGCCAAAGCTTTTGAAGCAGTATTTTGAGACTTATGACAAATGATGCTGACAACGCCAGTGTATCAAAGATTCTGGCTACAGTAGACAGAATTTTACGTTGAGACAATCCTTCAGCCGTTAAATTGTTTTTCAGTACGGGCTGAATAATGAGCGTATCATTCATAGTATCCCACTTCACTTCCCAAACCCGATGAGATCTTTTTTTTCAGTTTTGTGTTTGTTGAGGAAATCAAGCAACTCCTTAGTACTCGATATAAAGTTGGTTAATTTGAAACATGCTTTTTTAGTGCCACCTTTAAAGCTTTTGTTGATTCCTGGGCTTCAGTAGATTGTCATAGGAATGAACCAAGTCATCCGTGTAGAAGCGAATAAGAATTAGTTGCTATATGTTGGGTTCTTTGTTGCAGAAGTCGACTACTGTTTGATGTAGTGCGAAGATGGCTATTGCAGGCGAGCACTTAGCTACGAAGACTGGACGCGTATACTGATACTGCTTAACTCCTTTATTAGTCGGCCGCAAGAATTATAGAACCTTTTGATCGTCTTCTTTTATAACTATCTGCATAAACATGCTTTCAATATCACCAGAAACTGCTAGTGGTTCTTCTCCAAACCTCAATAACAAACCAAACATGTTACTAAGTAGATACAGTCCCGTCTCTCAACAAGAGTTGAGAGAAATGCCCTTGAACTTCGATGCAGCTTTTGTTACACGTCGAACTTTACCAGGTTTCTGGGGTCTTACGGTGCAGCAGTTACCATGTTGGGATGTAGGAGAGTTATGGGTATCACATAACTTTAATCAATATCAGTTGATAATGACTTGTCGTAGAGTTGGATCGTGAGTTTGTCCTTTTGTAGTCATCCTTATAGAGATTCAACTTGAGCTTTAGCAACAACATAGTTGTTTGGCATCGTTGTGTTGCTCTTCCAAAGCAAACTGATTCAGTAGCGAGCTCCGTCATGTTGATTGCTTTGTTTCAATAACTCTTATTGCGTAGTATGTTTGCTTGGAAGTGGTAGTTAAGTTAAGTTAAAAGTTGTGCCGGAATCTTCCACTTTCCAAATTTTTTCAACAATTTGTTTTAAGGAATCATCCTCGTGTTGCTTTAAATCTATGAAATTGGTTATTTCATCATTGCACTGATCATCTAATTAGTTTTGATGAAGCGGACCGGTTAACGTCCAACCCAGTAAGTTGCGCTCTCCATACGGACTGCCGACAGGGCCCTTCAAATTTTCCTTCTCTGCGATATGCCAGAAAACGTCGATGCCGAGTAGAATGTGTCCCGACTTTTCGAGGAGATTAGGAAACGCAATGTATCGTAGATGGTCAGACCAGGAACATAGGTTGTTCAGTTTTGCGACACCTATCAAATCGAAGTTGGGCGTTTCCACCGAGTAGATTGCTTGCAGAGTAAAGGTAGGAGAAGTGGAGTTGAAATGTTCAATGTGTATTTGCATCAGACTTGACGAAACAGTGTCCTCACTGAAAGTATCACGAATGCTTAATTCAACTAAATGACTGGACTTACACTGTAAGGTATCAGCTGTGCTTTTCAGGACATAAGAACAGCTGCTGCAATTGTCAAGAATTGCATAGCAAGGAACAGCTTGTTGTTGTTGAGTAAAGTAATGGGCATAACAAGGAGTTGGTTTTTCAAACCGGATTTTGTTTTCACTTTGTTTTCCAAATTGATTTTGTTGGATATCTGAGTATGTAGCTGCGCAGTTTAACCCTGATTCCTATGTATTATAGAATGGTGTTTTACCCCGCAGTCATCTATGAATCAATGTCTTGCAGAAGTACAGTCAGTTGTCATATGGTTACCCAGGCAGTTGAAGCACAACTGCTTATCCTTCACAAAATGAGTTTTTTGTTGTGTAGTTAGCTTTACAAAAGCTGGACAGTGTCCAGTCTGGTGATCTTCATTGTCCAGCGGAAATAACGATTCCGTTTACTTGGTTCATTGTTGAAGTTATTAGTTTTTTCGGTTCGCTGGCGGTTTTGCATGGTTACAAAGGATTTTTGTCGTTGTTTGTTTTTCCAATTGTGTTTCCGGCAAAAGGGCGTGTTGCATTGGGTAAAAAATTTGAGTTCTCGCAAGCTCTAGAGTAGTTCTTAAAGCCAGTTCGTGAGATCTTTGAGTGTAGCATAGTCCATCCCATTAAGTACGCAGTATTCTTCCAATTTGAACTAGACTGCTGGAGGAACTTTAGAGCTAGCAAGTCGAGTAAGGTTACTCAAGTTCAAGTCGGACGTATAGTTGTTTAGTTCGAAAATGAGCACCAGCTTACGTAGAAAACCAGCGAACCTGACGAGCGTTTGAAATTCATTATTATACAGTCGTTCAAAGTTTTCTAGCTTCCTAGTAAAAGCTGCAACAGCAAATTTAGGGATGCCACATCTTCGAATTAGTTCTTCTATTGTTTGAATATACTATGAAGAGTTCGTGCCATAGCTCTCTTCAACGTTTATGTTTTTATCAACACATGGGAACTGTAAAAGAGTTTTTTTCCCCACATCAGTTAACTTGGGATTGTTTTTTTTGCACTTTGGAACAGTTTAAACCAGTTATTCTATTCTAAGGAATTACTGTCAAACGTTGGGAGCTTAATACCAGGAAACTTGTAACCTTTGAGACTGTAATAAAAGGTATTGTTGCTCGTTTTCTGATCAGTACAACGGAGGCAGTGATTGACTGGAGCCACAATTCTTGAACAAGTTCGGTCCGTAGAGTGCATGTTAAGACCATTAGCACCAATCTGTGGCTGTTGTACAGCTGGATTCAGTATCAGTAGATATTAATCATTTCCAGAGAACTCAGGGTTCTGATATGAGCCAGGTCGATCGTATATCTCATCACATTGTCGTCGATGTGATGGCCATGGAATGCTGCATAGATCTCGATTTCTCTGTCGTAGTGTATATTCCTTGAGTAGTGTAGTCATAGCGGATTGGCTGGTGAAACGCAAACGGCTTAGATGGTACTGTTGTTGTAATAGTATCAAATCTAATGGCTGCATATGAAACTTTGTACGTGTTGTTATAAGTTGTAGTGGAAGTTCGCACGGGAATAATTCTGCTGGGTGGGATCGTATGTCAAGATAGTTGCAGAGTAGAGCGTGACTGGAGGAGTCATCAATCTGTATCCCGTTGTAGTGTTTTTCGTATCGTCGCATTGTAGCGTTTTTCGTGCCGACATTTCTAAAGCACGTTAGCCGTTATTTTTACATCCTCTAATTCAGTAGACTGTACCATTTCGCTGCTAAGTTGTCGTTCAGGGCTTTCAAGAGAAATGTAGCGAAACGTCTATTTATTTTTGAGCGCTTGTTGTGACATTTTTGGAGCCATCGTTATAGTTGTGAAAAGGTGAAAAGAATATATATGAATGGTATAAAAATGTCAGAATACAAGTTATGAAATTGATGAAAGTAGGTTTAGGTAACAATCGTTTTTTTGTAGACAAAAGATACGAACGGCCCTGTTGGCACTACGAGCGTGCGTAAATCGTAAAGGACTCCTACAAGCTTTTTAGAAATTATGAAGTTTCACTTACTTCAAATATAAAGTACCAAGTAGCATTGATAGTTTTTTTTGCAATGAAACTTGACCGAGAATACAATTTTACCTTTCGATTAGGATGAAAAAATTTTTTAGACCTCACTGGTTCATTTTTTTGTTTTTTTGTCGAATAGGGTGAATTAGAGAGTTTTGCGACTTTCTATGGTTTTTTTGTGACTTCTTTTTTGGTTATGTTCAAAAAAGTTTTTTAGTTATGAGTTAAGGAAACTGCTACATAACAAAACAGACTTTGGAAAATTTAGAAAAAAGTGTTGGGCTAAAATATTTTAAGCTTTTGAAAATTCAAGGAAAAGTTTGGGGCTAGAAAATTTTGGGTGAGGAATTTTTTGGTGCTGAGACTTTCTGAATGAACCCCTTTATTTAGAATTGTACTATCTGGGCGCCCCGAGGATTAACAATTAATCAGGGATTATTGTACAATTAAGGAACTTATGCGAATGATAAACACAACGCACCGTGGATATGAATTTAAAAATTTCAGCACGTTTTTGAGAAAAAAAATTGAATATGAGTCTGCCCTGAGTTTTGAAGTTACTGGACCACTCTGAACAGTTTGGGACCAGTGAGAAGAGCTGGGTGGTCCGTTTCAACAGTGAACAGCCTGAGGGGGCTTCTTGATCAGCTTGAGGGGTCTTCTTGGCGTCCTTTAGTAGACCTTCGATGTAGAAATGTTGAAGTGTAGTGTAGGTTGTTTTGGAGGCCGAGGGAATCCTGCACTCTTGGACTCTCGATTGATATTGACCTGGATGGGGAGCAGGTTGATTCACTCCGTTGATTTGGAGTGGCGCTGAGGAAGCAGTTGTTCAATGCTAGAAATGTTCGCCAGTGATCTGTAGATGATTGTCACAAGAGTATCTGCGGGGGCTCATTCGTCCCTTATATATATATAAGTGACTGATTTGCCTTTTTAGGCTTTGACCTCTTGACTGTTAAGGCTCGTGGTTCTCAAGTCTTAAGTTGTCATCTCTTAAGTTGTTATTACATCAACCAAAAATTATGATCACACTTCGATCATTTATAATTTAGCACTAGATATTATCGTTTTTTCAAGTAATTCATCATGAATATCAACAACTAAATATTACCCTAACAAGGTTTAGTATGCAAATATGTTTGTCATAGCCAAAATAAATTGCATGTTTGTAAAATCGGAGGTTCTTTTCAATTTTAATCTATCTGTTAACTTCAAGAAGTGTTTTTTTACATTGTTACAAAAATTGACATGCGGCTATCAAAAATAAAAATGGCACCCATGTCTTAACTTTTAAAACCCCTCGTTACACCTCGAAATGATGTTTGTTTGAAGTGGTGGTGTGGAAGGGCGAGGGTTAGAAGAAAAAGAAGAGAAATGAAAAAAAAACCACTATTATTTGTAAAAAAAATTTTTTTCTTCATTCTTTACATCGTCACATCACAAATTATCCATTCCATAATTACACAACAATCAAAAACAAAAAAGACAAAAGTGCACGCATCAGGGCAAAGTTAAGAATACCCTGACTTCCATTTAAAGTTTTCAAAGTTTTTTAATTACAAAAATTATTTTGTTCATTTTATATTTCATTTCCAGCCCAGTTTCTGTAAAAAAAATCAAAAACCAAAACTAAGTTGGTGAAACAGGAAAACGGATATCATCTAATGCTTAATCAGACAATTCTTTATTATCATATTTCTTGGTTTTAGCCCACATAAATGCACTAAGATAAGAATCTAACGTTTTTTGAGTTCCCCAACACTTTTGTTTTCGAATTTTGCAATACTCAATATTTCTTCATTTCGGTTGGTACAAACACCTGTTGATGGATCTACATTTTATTTACAGTACTTCACTGTTTGGTGCTCATCAGGGGGCGGGTAGCGGATCAAGGAAAAGAACTAAAAAAATGTCTTTCCTAAGACAAGAAATTTTTAACCCTTCTTTGAGAACATCAAACACTAAAAAATGGCCAAATTAAGGTACTGTTGTCTTCTAGTATTTTATCCAAAAGTTCCTTTTCTCAGCTCATTTGGTTTTTCGGTTAAGAGATATAAAAAAAATCAAATTTTTTTTTCTGAGGTCAAAATGCGTATTGTTTCATTTTCAACTTCACTGCGAAGTACAGAGTGTCGGTATAGTCACAGTGTGCACTTCTTTATGGCATCTTGCTTTGTCAACTTGCGTTGAATAGCAGGTTTTTTTTGTTGGGCGCCAATATCTATTAAATTTATTCAATAGATATTGGTCCTTTTTCTCTGCTCATTTGGTTTTCCGCCATGTAGACTCACAGAGATGAGTCCGAAAAAATTCTATGAGCTCTTTACTGTTTTTATTGTTTTCAAAATTGGCTATGACCAACTTTCCTTCATTTCGGTTGTACCAGCACCTGTTGATGAATCCTCAAAAATTTTGCGGCTTATCACTGTTTGAAGATGAGAACAACATTTCTTTAGCTCACTGTAACGTTTCTATTAGTCTGAAAGAGTTTTAATATCTGGAACAAAATACAGCATACAAAAACTATCTCCAGTTCTCTAAAAAACTCCAAGCACCCATTGTTCTCTGACCGCGCACTGCCTATATTATACTTAGTTTTTACAAAAAATGCCCTCATCCATCTCGACTTTTTGTCTTTTTTTTTTAAATTTTTGCTTATCAGATTCTCTCTAAAAGAAACTGTGCACAATTTTCTCGTATCGTACTACATTTTTTCCCAGTCGACGGTCCTACTAGGCTTAATTCCATATTCTTTTTTATAAAGTTTGATCGAAGTAATTTTTTCCGACCTACAAAACGAGAAAATAAAAATTTATTGCCAGCTGAGACGAGTGATTTCTATTAAGTTTCTGTTTGCAATTGTTTTAATTTCTCACAGTTTTTTTAAACAAAATCTCTGGTGGTCTTCACAATCTGAAATAATTAAATAAACTTCGTGTCCGCAATCAAATTACCAACTTGATTTGTTCAAAACAAATCGCGTGTTTTTTTATCCCAAATAGGCAAGATTCGAACTTCTTTAATTTTACAAAAAAAAATTCATTTGTGACATGACAATTTGTCTGCGCTTAAAAAATTGTTTCATTCATCAATTAGAAATTCAAACTTTCTTGTAAGTTTTTTTCGCATTGCATAAAAAAAAGTTTTTTATCCTAGCTTATTCTTAATACAGTCACGCGTATTCAGCGAGCGGATGAACGGATTTTCAATGAATTCAGCGAGCGGATGAACGAATTTTCTTTTTTTTGAGTTTTTGTCGTTTTGGCTGCAATTATTTCAGTTATAAAACTGAAATTTTGACACATGCTAGATGAAATTTTTTGGAAGAAATTGGCCAGATCAAAAATTTTGATCAAAAGTTTTTGAAGCCGTAAAATAACCAGTATTTGATAACCAGTTTCTGCTGCTGTGGAAACATTCTCGCAAATCACCCAGGAAATTCAAACTTATGAGCTCACATTTGTTTTTTCGGACGATGATGCTCTTTACTTGCCTTTTATGTTGCGGAAAAACAAAAAACAAAAAATTGAGATCGTTACTTGAACCAGCGTCGCTATTTTAATTAAGAATGATACGATTCTAAGTTCTTTTAAAATTTGTTTTTACCAACCTGGTAAGCAAAAACATTAGTTTAAATTTGTCTGAAAATTTAAATAGGAAAAAGAGACAGAGAGAGAAAATAATTAAGGTTAATTTAAATATTCATTTTGTGCAAAAAAACTGCTATGTGGTGAGAAAAATAAAAAATTTTATGACTCCATTTTAGGCAATAATCTTACAACCATGTTTTTACGATCATCTTATGAATTGGGAAGTAACTATGGGCAGGGTCGTGCTTTCGCTCGTTTAGTTACCTTAAAAACGCGTATGGAATAAAAAGCACTTATTGACACGCTTTTGATACAGTCGAAGTCGAAACTATAGCCTTAAGTAGATCAAATAAACACAGCAAAGGCTAAAGTCCAAATCTTGTCACGATTTCTATCAGCTGGTTCTCAAAATTCTAGAAAATATTTTAAAAAATTGCATTTACCCGGGTCGAGGTCGTGGTTTTAAGTCTGCAAAGTCTGAGCATAAGTCTACAAAGCCCAAACATAAGTCTGCAAAGTCTGAACATAAGTGTGCAAAGTCTAACCATAAGTCTGCAAAGTCTGAACATAAGTCTGCAAAGTCTGAACATAAATCTGCAAAGTCTGAACATAAGTCTGCAAAGTCTGAACATACGTCTGCAAAATCTGAACATAAGTCTGCAAAGTCTGAACATAAGTCTGCAAAGCCTGAACATAAGTCTGCAAAGTCTGAAAATTTTCATACCATTTTCATAGAATAGAAATCGTATGATAAACATTTTTTGTAAAAAAAAACAAAAAATGGGCTTATTTGATCTAACTTAATCAAAAAACGAATCAAGTTCATTTAAATTTACCAAAAAAAACTCTTTTTAAAGTTTTTCCTGAAAAAAAATTCAATGAAAAAAATTTTATCATACATTTTTATAAATGGACATCCTATCATAACCATTTTTCTATAGAACCCATGCATGAAACTGTATGATAACCATTTTTTTTTGTATGAAACTTTATGATAAGCTTTTTTTTGTATAGAGGTCAACCCGGGATGTTCTGTCGGTCCACACGGTCTGAAACCGGATTCCTTTGGTCTACACAGTCTGAAACCGGATTCCTTCGTTCCACACGGTCTGAAGCCGGATTTTGTTGGTCCACACGGTCTGGCACTGAATTCCTTTTGTCCACACGGTCTGAAAGCGGATTCACTCAGTCCACATGGTCTGAGCATAGTATTTTCTGAACATACCATATTCTGGTCCCAATGGTCTGAACATGCTAAATTTTGGTCCACAGGATATTGCATATCGTGATACTTTTTTGATACTGCATTGTAAAAAAGATAATGCTTGCGAGGTCAGCGAGCTCCCAGTTCTATCTTGCTATTGTGTTTTTTGCCTTAATTAGCTTTGTAAATAATTACTTGAGTTCAACTTGAGCTTGATTTCAAATCGTTTTTCCTAATAAAAAAGTGATTAGACCATATTTAAATAATAACAAGGATAGTCGGTTAGTGTGCAAGTATCACAGAGCGTTCAGATCATAGTTTTTAGAAACCTACAGTTTAGCACATTTTTTTTCAAAATTAGTGTAGTTTTTTCTGCTTGGTCTTAAGCAAGATATGATGTTATTATATAATTTCAGCATAAAAGGCAGTCATAGTAATGTAGGCAAAGAGAACAAAAGTTTCTGTAGAAAAATGACAAGAAAATTTCAAAAGAAATTAAAAAAAACATATTTCAAAAAATTTAGCGGAAAATTTTTGAAGTTTTTGGTTATCAAAATGAAACTGAAAAATTCCAAAACCTAGTTCTACTTGCTGGGAAATTAGTTTTAAGGTCTTAAATCAGGCATAATTCAGATGTTTTAAGCCTGCTCGCTTGCTTTTTATTACTTCAATTGAGACAAAATTCAAAAATTTCAAACCGGTTTTTCTCGACACTAAAAATGGATTTTTTTTAAGTTGGTTGAAATCACAACTGGTTGAAAGGGTTTTATTATGATATATCACGCAATTCAATCCGATAATTAATTGTGGTACCTGATTTTGCGAAGAAAACAAAGAAGAAAACTAAAACACACCGAAATACAAAGTTCCTTTACAAAGTTCCTAATCATTTTCAATGGTCGGAACAAAAATAAATTGTTTCAGTATAGTTCCACGTTTATAAATTTTTTTTTACTGAAAATTTTTCCTAAAAGAACAACCAAAATGACTGTCATTAGACACGTTTTGCCTGTTTTCAGACGTCTCTTATTTGAAAAAACAAAGTTTTAAACGGGATAGTGGTCTAGTACTGCAATTAAACTTTTGCACAATACTCATATTTGACAACTATTGAAATGAATGAAATGTTTTGTTAAAAATTTGATAAAATTTGACAAAATTGTAAACATTGGAAACAACCGTTACTATGAGAAAAAATAAGAATAGAAAATTTGATAGCCCATTAGTTCCGATTACTATATTCTGTAGAAAGTATTAGAGAAAGTTGAAAATTTCATTCCAAGTCAATTTGCAATCAAAAAAAAGGAAATATATGCGATACTTGTAAATGATTCTTGTTCTAGTTATAATTGAAAACTTAAAGTAATCTTCAGAACTCATCACTGATTTTTTTCTTGTTTGATTGCTATGTAATTTGAAGATTCCATCGAAAGTGAATATTTTCCTCAGACACAAAAATTCACATTCACAGTAAATAATTTTTCATAGAAGTTTTACAAACATATATGATTGAAGCTGGCTCAGTTGATGCTTTTGTAAAGTGTTGCGCAATTGATAGATGATTTCGCATTTTTTTCAACTTTGTTTTGAAAACAATCTTTTGATCTTTGATTTCTATTTTTTATCGAGATGCAAACCCTGGTTTTGCAAGCAACATTGCCGACCACCTTGAATGAACCAAGTTCATTCAAGACTGATTGGGAGCTTCTTTAGTTTGATGAAAAGTCGAATTTAGCAACCCCTTGCGGTTTTGACTTACTGGAACCTGATCTAAACTACATTTTATGATTGGATAAATTAGATATTTTACCATTGTAAAGTATTTAATATTAACCAATCATGATCCATCTAACTAACAACCCACTTATTTGTAAGTGCTGAAATTACTTGTAATTTCAGCACCAGAGAGATTTGAATTTAACTCAGAAATTAGTTGCCTCTCCAAGAGAACTTCAGCAGCCGCAATAAACCAGTATACCCTAGATCTATTGAGCCTAGCAGAGACTAGTTAAACAACCTGAGACTAGATAGTATAAGAGTAAGATTAGGATCGGTATTAGACTAAGAAGTTGCACGAATCTATCCGGCCGAAAATAAGATAGCGTGACGAGCAGACGGTGTACCCTATCCGAAATTACTCTATGAGTTAACCACCTCGGTCATAACTCATCTGGTGCGACCTTCTGGTGAGACAAGACATTCACCAAGACATTCGTGATCATAACATCCAAATACTCCAACAAAATAGTCTACAATTGAAATCACGGTTAAATTAAACAACATTACTCAACATCCCTATCCATTAAACCCACCAAATATAACAGCTCAATCCCTACCACCACCGTTTATAACAACTGAAGTGATATACAAATACGACAGATATACCAAAAAGACAATTGGTTACATCACATTTTATAACCCATACTCAGGATTGTCATACACATGTATATTCTAAAAATTTTAATTTTTCTCCAACTCCTTTTTCTAATAACCTCCAATGAAAACATAAACCCTTCCCCCCGCACAGGACCCCAAGATTTATTAGTAACACATTACGATTGTGAAGAAAACGAACAAAAAACACTACACAAATATGCAATAAATCAAGTATCACAATGCGAAACAGAACCACAAGCCATAGAAACAACAAATGTAATAGCGACACTTTATTCAAAAGCCCGAGCAACAATAGTTATAGGATATAAATTCACAGCAACATTTTCTGAAAAGAAAGTACATTGTTCACAAGTCTCAAATGGAAATAAAAACCGACTTGACCACGAATCATTCTACCAGAGTAATATCGAACGACTTTTACATCTCAAATCCCGAAGATTGTAAAAACGAGTTACTAAGACTCAATATCACAAGAAATAAAAACACAGATAGAACATTGGTATATTTCCAAGTCTTTGCAGATTCTGTACATCAAGCAGAACTTGAAAGATATCAAGGACATATAAAATTAGATGAAAAATACCCATACAACGGCGCACACGGAAGATTAACTTATGATATACACGATAAACACTGGATACCACACATTGGTATAAATGACCCATCAAACTGCAAAGCAGACACAAAAAATAAAGGATATCATGAAATCATGTTTTTCGATTGGAAAATACAACTCGAAAAAAAAACAACTCACACGCGATTTATCTGACAACACAATGATCTATCAAGGAATTAGATTACCCTGTAAAAACGATCAAGGCTATTGTGACCCTACAACACGAACACAAGCAACAATTGTTTGGTTCTCCGAAGACACATGTACAACATTTCAAGTAGCAAAAATACACGCTCGTATGATAAAATTTCACGAAAAATATTTTATACAATCAATTCCATATGAACAAGTCCATCCATCACGAAGACAAAGTTCTAATTTTAGAAACGTACACAATATAGAAAATAAATTGACACGTTTTCAAATATATCAAGAAACAGAACTTGCATGTAAATACAGAAATCCACTTCTCAAAACACAATACTCCGAGATATTAGTTGAATACGAAAAAGGATTCGACATGACCACTGGAAAAGTAAAAATCGACCCATACGCCACAGGTCACCCCATAAACGAAGGAACATCATATATACCAGTTGATTTTCAAAAAAGTAAAAGTCAACCTGGTGGACATCTAAAGCCCCATGACACTAGAAGCACACGTTTACAAGAACTATCACTAATGAATAGTACATATTTCGGTAATATCCACTATGATATTCACCTAGATATGAAATTAGACTACACAATTAGCCGAATTTTTCAAGAAATGTCACTCTCTGAATTAGAAACACTTCACCAACTATGCGAATTAGAAAGGACACAAATCCTACAATCACTTGCACTAGCAGTATTAAAAATACCCTACGCAGGATATTTACTATCAGGAAATAGATCAAATTTTTTAGACTATGAAGGAAACATTTTATGGTTTTATACCTGTACCAAAAAAGTATCACCACTATATGTTTTTGAAGATAAACGATGCTATAAAAGAATCCCTATCTTTTATAAGAATAAAGTACATTTCGTTGACACGCTTTCAAGACGAACCTATTTTTGGGATACCGCAGTCCCATGTGGATCAGAAAATAGCCACAATGTAGTTCAACTGAACCCTGATGAAGATAAATATTACCTTCTCACCCCATATCCCACATTAATGCAATCACTCAAAAAATTTTCACCTGAAAGCATCAGAGCTATTGCTCGAAACCCAAATATTGACCTACAATCAATTGGAGTATATTCAAAATCCGATATCCAACATCACATTAGAAAACAACAATTCCAAGAATTATTAACACAAATGGACACTATACAAAGACAATCAATTGACCAAAACTTACGCAAACTTGCCGAAACCGCAGGATTTGCAGATATTTATACACAAGACTATAGCGGATATTTTAAAGACATCAAAGACTATATATATCTAAACGGTGAAAAATATAGACCACAAGATATTTCACCTATAAATACTTTTGCTTTGTTACACTAAAAAATGAAATTTTCGATTTTTTAGGATGGCCCTACTACATCTTAGAAAAATTGACTATTTTATACGCAATGTTTAACTTTATAGGATTTCTTTTTTCGCTTTTAAAAGGAATCTATAATACATGCGCTATACACACACAAGTAAATAGACAAGCAAGTGTAGCACGCATACTATTTGCAGGATTTTTTGGAATTTTTTCATCATCAATAAACAAAATTCTTTTAGACGCACAAATAAAAGAATACAACACAAAAATAGCAACAAGACAGAACACATACGACGAAGAACATAACAATGTAGACATAACGCCTACAGCACCACAGTTACCACCCCTACCACATAACCATGCACTATCACTAGTCCCACGAAATTTTCGAAATTTAGCAATAACACATAATCCAAATTTTAGACCAACCATATCACAAAGTCCCATTCAACATATAATGACACACCATCCACTAGATGAAAATACATATGAACAAATTATAGAACAACCCCATACCACCGCTTTTCAGTCTCAAAATAATAATTTTTTTAGCCCACGATGAGCCGACAACTTGGATCCCTACACCGCTCAAATTCCCACCCGACCAACCTCAACACTCCAATTACAATAATTCCACTTTTTGCTTTCCCGCCACCCGATTTCCCAACCAATAATGTAACATCAGGCATGAATTCAGACACTAATTCACATATTTCAGTTTTATACTCCATCTCACAACTCAATAACCCAGATATTGAAACCCCTGATGAATTTGCAGACTCTGAACCATCTCCATCCAATAATTTTCAAACCAACTCCTCAGTTTTTTCAAAACCCCCTTTTCAACCAATCCCGCCAAATAACCCACTCCCATCCATTTCTACACCCTCTTATGCTTCGCAAGTCACCCCAACCTACTCTTCATTTCATTCAGACCGATCATCCAATTCTCCAGATACTCCCCAAATCTCCCAGGAACTAGATAATTTTATCACCCTACAACAACAACCCTTCCACCTTGAAAATTCCACTATAAACCAGATTTCATCCACAATAGAATCATTAAACCCACCTACCCCTACACCCTCTTCAGCTTATACCGCATCATTAGCACCATCCTCCACATCCACCGAATCATCAAATAGCACTAATAGAGCTTATCGCACTTTCAAAAGAAAATTCCCGAACCATCCATTTCCAACAAAACCAGGAACAGCCCGGGAATATATTAATCATCCAAATCACACTAACACGAAAGATTTTTTAGCCATCACCCTACCCTCATTTCCACAGTATACCTTGAACACCCCTAACAACACTAACGACACACGTAATTTTGTAGATGAACAAGTTTTAATGCCTACACTTCATTGGACATCATATTATCATTTTACTAACCCCCTTTGCCTACCTTTATCTAATACTCACATCGATATAGAAAGAAATAAAGATATGCTATATCGACTCACCACACCACTAACACATAGACAATTTACTTATATAGGATATAAAAAGTCACTAAAAACATACACTGCACCCCGAGCTAACGAATACACGCTAGAATATTACGATCACAACATCATCCGAACTAACCAAGACCAATTTTTAGATGATGACCGTTTCGCTAACCCACAAATCACAGAAAAAATTTTCATCAAAACACCATATGTATTTACACTCAATATATTTGATCGCAAATTCGATCACATCATTTCTGAAGCACTAACCGACACACAATCTTACGAAAGTTTTAAAGAAAAATTTCAATTATTTTCACTAACCTTTCATTTCCTTGCACCACATGAAAGAGATTTGCACTGCTCACACGATATTATGTTACGCACTAAACAAACCCACACATATACATATTATCGCTTCATACAAAATCACTTTGATCTACACACTCCATCAAGATAACCACACCACCGTTTTCAATTTATTAACTCTAAGTACACTTCACCATTTTTTCTTAACTTCACATATTGCATCAAAGATACTAACCTTCACGGTATTCTTCGCAATTATGATCCCATAACCCAAATGTATATTTTTTGTCCCATGACAAAGACCTTCAACGCAGAAGAATCCAGACCCTTCCTTATCCCACATGAATTTATTCAACCTATAGAAATCCCAATATTAGAAGTCATCCACAACACTAAATACAATCACAAATTATATAATCTCATCCAAAACACACCTTATGATTTTGCAGTTGGCACTGAAGAACTAAAAACCATTAAAGCACTTCAATTGCTTTGGCCACTGCTTCAAACTAAAAACATCATTCGCATACTAGCAAAATTACTAACAAATTCCGACATAATACACGACATCTTCCCCCACGGTTTTTTCCCCGACGACTAACAGGTAAGTATAATTTATCATATTCTTAACTAATAAATTCAAATTAAAAAACTAACCAATCTTTATCCATGTCTCATTTTGATTTTTAGTCTTCATCTCACGATCATCTGCAAAATACACAAAAGAAAAATAAAAAATAGAAAACTTCTTCAAATTGTTCAAAACTCTAATAACCTTTTGCACCAGCTAAATTAAATAAAGTTCATACAAATGTAGTAAATTAATTTATAAATTACTTCCCTAAAAGCAGTAACTCTAATAATGATGAAAATTTGTAACTTAATTTTTCCCCAAAAACTAGCAGTAAAATTGAAATTCTATGTAGTAAATTGATAAGACGAAAATGCAGTACTAACCTTTTGATATTTCCATTCACTCGCACAAGAATTCTATCCAAACTCGCACAGCTCGCCCACGAAGAATTGTTTAAATAATGAATTTTAGTTTCAAGCTTTCACACTCAACAACTCTAACACACGATAACAAGTTTCAATCTTTACTTTAACCCGGTTGGAAAGGAATTATATACTAAACAAAACTAACCAATGCAGCTTACTAAACACCACAACACATAGAATAACAGCATGACTAAGAAAAGCAAACCAACGGTACCCAAACCGGATTAACCCAGTTTAAAACTGGATAATTTATTCTTTTGAAGACTATTATAAAGTCTAAGAAAGAAATAATAAAACTCAAAAAAGTCGAAAGACAAACCCATACCAAAAACAATTTGATTTTTGAAAAAAGGACACAACCAACGAAACATAAGAAAAACCACAATAAACCCAACATAAAACGTTATCACATAACAGGACCTCTCACAGAAGCCGCACGAAATCATACTCCCACTCCTGGCCTAACCCACCAGAGAGGACGTCCTGAGCATGCTCTATAGCCGGCCTAACCCACCGCGCTACATCCACGCTTTGTGACCACACTTCTATTTTTAATAAGAGGTACTCAAGGGTGAGTAACTCTTCAAAATAACCGAACTAAAACAAAAAAAAAGCTTTCGTGAAAACAACTAACCAAAATCATAATTAAAACACCAAACTAATAAAAAAATTTTAAAATGTAAATTATACCTTGCAGTATATAGATCAGCATACAACACCAAAGACGAACATCCAAAGACAAAATGACCCCACTACACTCGAAAAATAATGGCCAACCACAATCAATATGCCGCCCACAATCACAACTCAAAGGATTTAGAGTACGACTTGACTTCGCAGAAAAGGACTTCATTGAACTAGAACAATGACCACCTCGATGTTCAAGTATATGTACAGATCCGACTAACCAGGCATCCCCTCCACGCACAATCTCCACGCCATTCCCAGACAAGGTCAACCCAAAAGAAGTTCTCTACATGGATCAGAAAAACCTGTCATAGCCAACCATTCTGAAATCAGATTTGAGTTTGTTGCGAAAACCCAGTCGTTGTCATGAGAAGACACAGCGATTGAACCTGGAACTTCTCTAACAAGAGAACCCAGAAGAATTATGATGTTCGCCAAATACCAACGTCCATCATCCATCCTTTGAATTGCAGAAAGACTATTCTAAAAAACTCTGTAAAACCCGGATGGGTGGAACCTGATCTAAACTACATTTTATGATTGGATAAATTAGATATTTTACCATTGTAAAGTATTTAATATTAACCAATCATGATCCATCTAACTAACAACCCACTTATTTGTAAGTGCTGAAATTACTTGTAATTTCAGCACCAGAGAGATTTGAATTTAACTTAGAAATTAGTTGCCTCTCCAAGAGAACTTCAGCAGCCGCAATAAACCAGTATACCCTAGATCTATTGAGCCTAGCAGAGACTAGTTAAACAACCTGAGACTAGATAGTATAAGAGTAAGATTAGGATCGGTATTAGACTAAGAAGTTGCACGAATCTATCCGGCCGAAAATAAGATAGCGTGACGAGCAGACGGTGTACCCTATCCGAAATTACTCTATGAGTTAACCACCTCGGTCATAACTCATTACGCTGAACGGCGTTGATTGTCTCTCCTAAGAAATTCTTCCATAACCTGAGCTAGTGGCCATTGTAAAGGGGAATGGTTTTCCCCACATGCAGAAAATATTAATAAATTTATGCATGTGGGCCCACCGTTTGGCTGAATGTGTTTCAAACGGCTGAAGGGTACTTGTCGTGAATGGGGGCACTGGTATTGCCAAAAACTGCATCTCTTTTCCTGTCACCATCATAGTTAGTGTTAGGGTCCGCAGGTCCGAAACATCGTTAAGAATCGGAAGGAATGGCCATGAGTTCAGGATTGTTTCAGCGTCGTACAGTAGAGCAAAAAGTTCCTCGTACGTCAAACAAATATCATCATGACTCGTATCAGATGTGGTTTTGCAAGTTTCGCTCCTTATTTTCAAAGTCCACCCAAGTGAGGAGCTCCTGGGGGAATCAAAGTCCACCTGAGCTCCTGGGGAAATTATTGTCCATGTGATTCCAATAGCATCTGCAAAAATCGGCATTCATCTTTTACCGAATTTCTCTGTTAGGTTATTTGGAATTGCCTTAGTTCGTTTTTAATTCCAACAAAGTTCAGTCCATTGTGTGAGAACGTCGTCGCTGGAGCCCCTTTACTAGCACAGATTTTTTTGTCTCAAAGCAGCAGTACAAAACTGCGCGGACTAACCAAGTGTTAGCGCAAAACTTATGGCCTGTATTCTGAAACAAATAAATAAAGCAATGCTTGATTTCGACAGCTGCATGCCGTTCTGTGTCACGAAAGGATCAGAAAAATCCACACCAGTGTGATTGAAGCACGGCAAAAGAGTTATTCTTTCTTTGGGTAGTTCTCCCATCAATGGTGAATTGGACTCTTCGTTGTATCGTAGTACTTCACACAGTTTCGTATGAGGTGACGAATTGTTGCTTGTGCGTCCCGAATCCGGAAAGTTTTTCGAAGTTCAGCTAGCATCGTATTTGCGGCAGCATGAAAACACTTTAGATAATTGTCCTGTAAGATGAGTTTGGCTTTTCTTGGGTTCCACGAGTTGATTGCATTGATCCTCTGCGAGGTCTTTGTATTGCGTCAGTTTCCCGCACACCTCGATGACTCCGTCATCAACAAAGGGGTAGAGTTGCAGAAGAGGGCTCCTCTTTCCAACTGATTCTTCTAACTTTATCGAGATGCTAACCCAGGTATTTGAAAATGTGTTTTTGCTCAATGTCATCATTGTTTCTTTTAATTGAGTAGTTATTCCTCTCACTTTTTTAGTGAAGTTAACTGTTTTTAATTTTTCTAAGTCAAAAGTATTTTTGCTTATATTCAGCCTTTCTGTTGCTTTTGCTAATACATTTTTTCTGGTTTTTTTTCAGTTTATATTTTCGGGTAGTAATTTTATAACTTATCATTGGAGTAGAGATAGGCGTTTGTGTTTCAATATCTAACAGATTCAAAAACTGGACCTAGAATAGAACCCTTGTGACTGAAATTTTTATTTTTTGACTTTGTAATTTGATTCAGTTGATTCATACATATTGTTTACGATCTGATAAATTTGAAACTAGAATAATATAAGCTGATTCTCTAATTCCGTAATCATAATATTTGTTCAAGAGAACCTTGTGCTTAACGGTTTTTCTGTAAATCAAGGAAAGTATACTGAGTTTCAATGGCTTGGAGGTCCCAATCAAATCTGATTTCTTCTACTAGGGAAGCAACAGCATCAATTGTAATTCAATTTGGTCTGCAACAGAAATGAGCATGATGTAGCTTTTGTGGTCGAATGACACAATCTAGCATTCCGTTATTGAAAAATCTTTCTATTAATTTGCCAAGGACGGGTAAAAGTGAATTGGTCTAAGACTGGAGAATTCGAGTTCATTTTCTTCTTCTCCTTTTGGGATAATTTTTTTTAATGAGTTTGGAGAAATTGTGTTGTGGAAACTATTTTAAATTAAAACAAACAAAACGGACTCCAATACCTTACGTTTTGAGAGAATGTAAGATGGGTTGAAGTTTTGGCAATCTAGGCTATTTCTACAGTTTTTTCATGACTTAATTTCAGTGGTTGTAACTGCTCTCAAAAATTTAGGACCCTTCTCGGTTACATGCGTAGCAACCGACTTCTTTTTACACAACTATCCTAATCTTATGTTATCAACAAGTCAAATTACAACCTACGATGAAGTTTAGTCCGTTTACATAAAAATCTTGAAATAATTTTGAGACAAAGTGTACCGAAAACTTTAGAAAGAAATTTTCCAAAGTTCAAAAATATTTTGAGAAAACATCAAACTGTATTTCTGAATATGAACTTTTTCAATTTATTCTTAAATTTGTTTAGGTGGTGTTTGGCAATGACCGCATGCCTCTGAACCAGCCCCCTTTGCGTGACCTCGTATTTGACCTCGTGTCACCTCAATTCTGGGCGTTGTCGTGTGCCGAGCTCATCCTAATAGTGCAGGGCATCGTAACAGTGGTTATTGTAACACTGCACAGAAACAGCAGCATCAGTGAGTGAATTTTCAAATTGAGTAGTATTTCAGTGTAAGTTTTATATTTTACCAAATTTCAATTTGAAGATAGAAAAAGCAGATTTTCATTACGGGGCCCAAATGCTTGTTGGTTCATTTTCATCTTTAGCACCCTGTAACTGTTGCGCACAGTGTGTATATGCTCACCATTGTGCACTATTTGATGGCCACTTTTTTGGTCAACCTGCGTTGAACAGCAGCTTTTTTTAAATTCAACCCAAAACAGCCATTGTAATACTAATGAAAAAATTAAATAGTAAAAAATCATTAAAAAAATGTTTGCGATCAAATTTTAAGCAAAAATTGAGGACAAAAAATTATCTGATACAAAATAGAGCAGTCTTATTTCGCCTTTGTTTTTTTAACGGTAGAAGAGCAGAAGATATTACGATAAAATTCGAAAATTTAGCAACTTTTCCGAGAATATTTACCTACTTTTCCGAGAATATTTACCTACTTTTCCGAGAATATTTAGCTCCTTTTCTGAGAATTTATAATTTTTATTCGACAGTTTAGCTCTTTTTCAATTCTGTTTCAGTCTTGCGTCGATTTCTGTTCATCTTCAGCACCCTGTATCTGCTGCGTGCAATTTGTCTCTTCTCAACCACCCTGCCTTTTCCCGGTGGGGACATGGAGTGCAGTCACTCGGACGGGACCCCCTCCACCCAACTGGGACACTTGCTCTCCGTCTACTTCTCAGCCGGGATATCACTATTCAGTCCAAACAGTGAGTACGCCGGGGACCGACCTACTGGCATGTGTGTCGCTTAGCATGCGGCTACCAACGGGGCCTAGGAAATTAGACGACAAGTAAATTAGACGACCTTAAAGAAACTGAGTTTACGGACAACCAGTATTTACTCAGCCAAAAGATAATTTAAGTCTGAAACAAGTTTCACGCAATTTGCACGCAGGTTATTGTCTAAATTCCGTTATTTTCTGGTCGTCTAAGATCCTAAACCCCGCTACTAACGAAATTAGAATTGAGTTTGTTTTCTCCCATTTTGCAAATAAAATACCGCAATACCACAAATGGTTAAACAGGTCACATTATTGATAGAAGGATTAGTTTTTACCCGAGATGGGCAGGTGAGCATTTCAAAATTATAGTCGCCGAATTTTTATTTTTGGTTGAGAAAATTCAATAGCCGGTCTCAATGATCAACCTAAAAATAGTCAAAAAAATTACTGGTCTTTTTTATTAAAAACCCACCCTTTCATTCCGATGCCAAACTGTGTTCTAGAAACGTGCGTAGATTTGTACTTGTATGACCATGAAGTCTGCAGACAAGCTTTTAAAAATTTCCCCGAAAAAATCCTAGCTCGGACCTATAATAAACCAAACCAAAAGTCCGATTTATAATTCGCATGAGAAAGAAAAATTGCGATTTTTAAAGTGTTTTTGATTTTTTTTGTAACAACTGACAAATGCTTTTGTCCTGCGCTCAAACTTAAGCCGATTTTTACCTGTGATCGGTTTTTGTAAAGTTAAGGGAATATTTTCTCAGAAAAAGCGTACACGGCGAATTAGATTATTTCAAATTGAATTGATATCAACAGTTTGGTCTGATTGATACGATGCGAGATGCTATAGAACTCCTCTCTTCGCGAAAGGGATAAAAGGAAGACAAAATTGAAAAAAAAAATCATGTTTTTGACATTTTTTATGGGATAGTCAGAATAGTCGCAGGGTTTTGCTCTGATGTACAAACAGTGTTGTTTTCGTTTCTTAGTCAATCCTTGTGTTCAGAGCAGCGCTTCACAGAATGATAAATTGATTCGACCTAATCGGCGCTATTTCGTTCACATATGTTTGTTTGCGAATCCCAATTAATCTGGCTCGGCCCGTCAAGGTTTTTTTTCTGCCATAAATGTTAAATATTTACAGATTCTTAATTTATCTAAGCCTAAACAGACATTTAAAATATTTTTCAAACTTTTGGAGAAATTGACGGAATATTTATGCTCAGTGTGATTTTTTCTTTATAGCAATTTGACTTTTTAACCAGCCTTTCCAAACAAAAAAGTCAATTAAATCTGAAAGAAATTGACGCGTTGAGCTCAATCTAAGAATAAAATGTCTATGTAATCTTTCTGTTCCAAGTTTTGAAGAAAACGGAATATTCATTTTGGGTAAGAGTTTTTGAAAATTGCATGCTTATCAAAATTGGGATACTAAACTTGCAATCGATTAAGTGTTAAAGTGTCATGAATGTAATGAATTCTTTTTATATAGGTCTTGGTAATTTTTTTTTTGTTTTTTTTTCAGGAAATTGTCTTTTAATTTTGTTCACGCTAAAGTTTGATTTTCCGCGGTTCGATTTTTTTTGTAAGTTCATTTCATTTTTTTCGTGAGAAAGAAGGCAAGCTCAATTATCAAACAGCAAAAGTGTAAAAGTCACAATAGTGTGATCCAATTCTAGTTCCACAAAATTTGATCAAGTTTTTTCGATTTAAATTTTTCAGATTTCCCAGCCTATAAATAAATTACCTATTGATCCAATTTTCTTAAATTGAAGTGTTTTTATACAAAAAGTCAACCATAAATTGTTCTTGAAATTCAACGAACTTTATGGCCATATTTTTTTGCTTTAAAGTTAGGTAATTGAAGTTTTTTAAAAACCAAGTCAGGATTTTTTCCTTGCAGTAATTTCCTTGCATTCATGACTCTTCTCCCAATGTCTGCTGGCTTTGTTCATTATAATCGTTGGTTTATTCCATTGAGATAATGCGTTACTAGAAGCTAAATGCATACTATATTCAAATTAAACGAAGATAGCCGGTTTCATTTCGAGTAGCACAGAATGCTCCGATCATAGTCTTAAAAAATACAACATTTTTTGCTACAATTAATCTCGTTGTTTTGCGTGGTTCCATGAAAGGATCAGATTAAAAAACTGCATTTTTAGCATATTGAACAATCATAATAGAAAAACCTTTTTCATAGAAAAAAATACTAGAAAACAAAGAAAACACGTTTTAAGAAAACCAAAAAAAATTGTTCAAATTTTGTTTCAATTTTGATACTAAAATTTTTTGAGCATTCAAAGTTTTTGATACGCAAAATGGCTTTAACAAATTGCTTTTAAACAACAAAAATTATTTTATTTAAGTAAAACTAAGTTTGGGCGCAAATAAGCAATTGTAAATGGCTTAAGTTAACCATAAATAAGCCTGCACCAAAAATCAAATATCCCAGGCAGGTTTTTCTCAACGCTGAGCTTTTTTTTCAAAATTTCAAATGTCGTTCGAACTGAAAGGGTGTTTTAAAGTTATATAACACTTGATCCATTCCAATGATTAATTGTGGTACCTATTTTTTTACGTGGAAAAAAACTAAACCACACACATCCGAATACCAAATTTCTCCTCATTTTCAATCGTCGGAACAAAAATTTGTCTCATAATAGCTCTAAGGCAGTCGGATCATTCAGTGCTTCGCGGTGGGCGGGACCAGCAGTGTTGACTACTGTTAAAACTTGTTTAACAAATCAGTTTAAAGATATCGAGCTCCCATTTTTTGAAACCATTTTAGTTTCTCGACACATTTTTCAAAATTTGAGTTTGTGATGATGAGTTATTTTTAAAATGTTGTTTTGGTGTGTTTCAGAAGGTTACTGTGGAAACTACTTCTTCAGTGGACACACCATCACCATCACCCTCGAGTACCTCACCATCCACCAGTACTCGCCCAAGTCATGCAGCCTCCTAAGGAGCCTCTCCGCCCTCGCATCCCTCATGGCCGCCCTCTTTCTCGTCATATCCAGAGGACACTACACCATAGACATACTAGGTACTATGTCGCCACTTTCACAGTCCCCTCTATACGACTTATACTGATAAAAACTTATAATTACAATGCCCGATTGCTGTCAAATTTGGTATGCTAAATAAACATGGCAGGTATTCTCAGTTCCAAATCCCATTTGGGACTTCGTACATAACCTTTTAACGTCAATTGCTTGCGCATAAAATTCAATTTAATTGATGTGGAGAGGGGGGGCTGAAAAATCTTGTTTTCAAAATATGAGTCGCAATTGTAAGTTCTAATTACGAAGTTTAAATCAAATATATGCAAGCACGGCAAAATAGAGCCCTTCAAGTTGAAAAAAAATAGACAAGCGGCCATAGAC
>NC_087068.1:6705442-6732545 GCF_963678635.1 Symsagittifera roscoffensis | reverse complement strand
AAACAGTTGGGAAAATCAGCAGAAAATAAAAACTAGTATGCCGAATAAAATGTCATTTTTTTTATTCTTTAGTAAAAATAATATTAAAAAAGGAACAAAACTTCGTCGAAAATGTCTAAAAAACTCTGTGCCAAGTTTTTAGTCGTGCCTTTGAATCCCGCACTGGATTTCGATGGATAATAGTCGATTATATTTCCATTTTAAAGGCAGTATCTATAAAATTATAAAAAATAATTGATCAAATTCCATCAAAAATGAATTATATTCCTTGTATTTTTTATATCAATATAACCAATTATTATCGATTATAATCGTATATAATCCAATAAAAATGGATGATAATCATAAAACTTTTTAAATCATAATATCCATTATAATAGATTATAATCGATTATAATGTATTTTTTGAGAATTATGAATTTTGCAAACTTTTTCGAAGTTATCTCATTTCGTGTTTCGTACAGTTGCTACGTAGCTACGTATTACATTTAATAAATTTTTACTCATCGTCCCTTTTAACAACCCCCTTCCCTAGTTTTAATCACCCCCACAGTTTGCCCCCCCCCCCCCCCCACAGTTTGCCCCCCCCCCCCCACAGTTCCCCCCCCCCCCCCACAGTTTGCCCCCCCCCACAGTTGCCCCCCCCCCCCCCACAGTTTGCCCCCCCACCAGTTTTGCCCCCAGTTAACCCACCTTGCCCCGTGGGCGTGTAACGGGGGGAAGACGCTAAAAATGGGCGAGGCAGTGAAAATTGATAAAATGTAAACAAACTGGGGGGGGGGGGGGTAATGGGTAATTTGTAACTTGAGGGGGTTGGCTTTGGGGATAAACAACGTAGGGGAGGGGGGGGGGCAAATGCGGATGGGGGCAAAGTGAGGGAAGGGGGTTAACTTGAGTAGTTTAAGATTGCGAGTAGGCCGTGAGTAACGCAGAAATGTTGCAAGTTTTGCAATTGATTCTGCAAAAAAGGTATAGATTACAATCCATTCTAATCAATTAGAATGGATTTTAAATGGATTATTATAATCCATTATAATGGATTTTAAATGTATTATAATGCATTATTATAGATTTTAATGTTGTATTTTTAGAAAAATAATCGATTATAATGACAATATAATCGATTTCGTGGTCTAAATTTGCAACAATAATGGATTATAAGGACAACATTTCAGACAACAATTTTTGATCATAATCGATTATTATCCATGGAACTCCGATGCGGGATAGGTTTCGTATTTTTGCACAATAACCATTTTAGACAGCTGTTTTTGGGTATCCATTAGTCCGCTATGTTTTTTACGGTGGATGAACTGTCTTGATTTTATCACATGTAGTAAGCCCGTCTACAATAATCAATTGTTTCCCAAAAGTTTGGTTGTGATCTGTCCAAGCTATGAAACTTAGAACAATTTTAAATTGAGCCGTCGTTAATCGGTTTGACAATTCTAAATTTCATAGACCGAATCTGTTCGCGAACAAGTAAAGTATTTATAAGCAAGCTAATCAAGCTATGAAACGAAGCAAATCGGAAGGCAAAAATTAAGGTTTTTCGATTGAAGCCATTCAAGCAATGAAAAATTGAATTCTTAAAAAATATTTCATAAGCAAATTTTTCCGCTAAAAAATCAAGTATTTTTCCAGCAAGCTGCAAACGATGAAACATTGAAATATTTCACGTTGTTCTTCGACCAAAAAATATATTTTTTTCTAAGCAAACTAATCAAGCTCTGTGGTTTCTCATGTTGTTTATTAGACCAAAACACGTTGCGAAAAATTTCAAGTTTCCTCTGAAAGTTTTTTTATAGGAAATTTTGAAATTTTTCATGTTATTTCGCAGAGAGAATCACTTCTCAAAAAATTAACGTCTTTTAAGAAGGCCAGTCAAGCAATGGAACCTTGATCAAATTTTTCTTAAGCAAAGTTTTCAAGTTACGAACTTGAGAAAATTGAAGTTAGTTTTAGACCGAATCGGTTTGCGCAAACTTTAAATTTTTCTAAGCAAGCTACTCAAGCTAAAAGGTTTTAAAAAACTCAAGTTGTTTAAAACTCAAGTTGTTTTTTCTTATGGAGCGAAATGAAATGTCGTAAAATGGTTATTCAAATTTTAAAACAGTTGAAATTTTTCGAGTTTTTTTTTTTAAGTGAAATGTGAGTTGAATTAATTTAAGACAAAAGACTTATTTCATAGACCAAATCACCTCGCAACTGAAAATTTTAAAGCAAGCTGTTGAAGCGATGAATTGTCAAAATATTACAAGTTGTTCTTCGACGAATCATTCGCGAAACTTTCTAGTTTTTCCAAGCAACCTATTCAAGCTATCAAATTTTAAAGTATTTCAAGTTATTTCATGACTGAATCGAATCGCGAAAAAATTTAAGTGTTTCTATCGAAGTCAGTCGAGCTATAAAACTCTGTAAACAACCAAGTTATTTCATAGATGAAATTGGTTTACAACAAATTTAAAGCAAGCTAATCAGTCAATGAGTTTTTTTAAACATACCGAAACGGTCCGCAAAAAAAAAACATTTTTTCTATGCAACCTATTCATGTTATAAAATATTGAGATATTTTACGCGTTATATTAGATGAAACCAAATTGCAAAAAAATAAAATTTTGCCATGCAAAACTTTTAAGCAAAAAAATGAAAATTCTCAAGCTGTTCCGCAGAGTGAATCTTTTTAATATGAAATAATGTTGTTCTTAGCAAGCCATTCAAGCGGCGAAACTTTCAATTATTTCAGGTTATTTCAAATTTATTTTTTTTCAGCAAAGTATTCCAGTTACGAAGCTGAAAAATTTTGAGTTTGCTTTGAACCGAATCATAATTTAAACTTCAAGTTTTTCTGAGCAAGATAATTCAAACTTCAAAGTTTTGAAATAATTTAAGTTTTTTTTATGAAGCAAATTGAAATTTTTCTAAGTTTGCTATTTCAACTTTAAGAATTTGAAATAATTTACTTTTTTTCATTGAGAAAATTGAAATATTTTAGTTAAAAAATGTTTTCAAGTTATTTTATAGACCGAATCAGCTCGAAAAAAAGCCTTTTCTGAGCAAACTATTAAAGCGATGAAACGTTTTTTAAAAAACCATTTGCTTCAGAGAGCAAATTAGTGTGCTCGAAATTAATTTTTTTTTCGCTAATCCAGCTATGCAAATATTTAAATGTCAAGTTATTTCAATTTTATTTAAATGTCAAAGCAAAGCGATTGGCAAAAAAATAGTGTTTTTCTATTGAAGATATTCAAGACACGAAATAATCTAACTTTTCTTATAGACCAAATGAGTTTGCGAAAAATACAAGTTTTCATCTGCAAGCTATCCGAGTGATGAATCTTCGTTTAATAAAGCAGTTATTCGAATAATTTAAATAATTCAAATTGTTTCATGAAGAAAAATTCAAGTTTTTTTATACAGTATCTTAGTCGCAAAAATTTGCTAATTCTAAGCAAACTATTCAAGCTATGAAGTTTTTTTAATTTTGAAAAATTTTGGATTGTGAAAACATTTTTGAAGTTGTCCAAGCGCGTTAGCTTTGAAACAATTCAAGTTACTTGATCAAGCGAATCGGATGGCAAAACTCTAAATTTTTCTGTTGAATGTTTTCAAGCATTGAACTTTTGAAATATTACGGGTGGTTTTATCGGCCAGACCGATTTGCAGAAAAAATCAATTTTTCTTTAAGCAAGCTTTTCAAAACATGAAAATTTGAATTATTTTAAGTTAGTTTATAGACGAATTGATTCGCTAAACGGATTAAGTTTTTCGAGGCCAGCTACTCAATTTTCAAAACTCCGAAAGATTTCAATTTAAATCATGAAATAAGCGTTTTTTTTCCACTGAAGCCATTCTAGCAGAGAAACCTGGAAACTTTGCAAGTTATATGTTAGACTGAACTCTTTTATAAAGGTTACATTTTTCTTAGGTCAGCGTTTTAAGCAATGAAACCTTCAAATAGTCCAATCTATTCTGCAGAGCAAACCAGTTGGCAAAAAACTATGTTTTTCTTCTAAAGTGATTAAAGCGACAAAATAATTCAATTTGTTTCATTGACAGAATCAAGCGGCAAAAAACTTCTAATTCTTGTATTACCAAATCTGTTTGCAGTTTGCATACAATACCATTTCTTTAAGCAAGCTATCCGAGCAATGATTCTTTCAAAAAGTTTTTCAAAGTTTTCAAAAAAACAATCAACTCGCAAAACTTGTTTATTTTTAGTCAAACTATTCAAGCTATGAAACTTAGAACAAACTGAAACTATTTCACAGGTTGAGTCAGTTCAAAAAAATTTTAGTTGTGCTCGGAAACCTATTCAACCGATTCAACTTTTGAACAATTTAAGATTTTTCATGAAACGAATCTTAGGGTAAAAGTTTTATTTTTTTTCTGTTGAAGCTATTCAAGCTTTGAACTTTTGAAACAATATAGGTTATTTCATAAGCTGAATTGATCCGCAAAAAATCAAGGTTTTCCTCAGCAACCTATTCAAATAGGTTTATAGAATGATTCGGTTCGCCGCAAAACTTAAGTTTTCCCAAGCAGGTTTTCTAGGCTTTGAAACCTTGAAAAATTTCATTTTGAACCATGAAATGACTTCGATGGCTAGAAATTTAGTTTATACTCTGCGGCCAATCAATGGATTAAAATTCAAAACAAGCAGTTTGTTTTTTAAAATGGTTACCTTTCGGTAACGTTACAGTTTTCCTACACCAGCTATTCAATCGACGAAGTTTTCAAAAACTCTAAGTTATTTTTATAAAGCAAATCATTTTGAACAAAATCAATTTTTTGATGATATTCTTGCGCCAAAATGTTTCAAGTTAGTTAATATGATGAAATGGTTTTTTTGGATAACATGGCCAGCGGGGCAAGAATGTTATTCACCGGATTTTTTGGAATTTTTTTCAACCACAACAAAAAAAAAAAACTAAAATCTCAACCCAATGAATATAATAACAAATAATCAAAAAAACTAAACATATACAGTACCGCACAAAAGTACACACATACTACTCCAACAGCACCACCATAAATACACAATTTATCAATTCTTACTAATTTGCAATTAGTCCCACAAACAAAGTATTGATTTACATTTTCGTTAGCTTCACACATCCATCAAAGCAATCAAATGCAACACAGTCTCATGTTTTTAGCCCACGATGAGCCGCCATCGCTCCCTCTCTTATTGTTCCAATCTCCAGCGACAACACTCTCTCATTTCCATTTCTGACCTCACTTCTTCTCCTTTTCCAGTATTCAGTCCCAGCTTTAAATTTTCGCAACCAACTCGTCTCACATGCACTCCGATAATTCTATTCAAACAGATTTGGATACACACAAATCTTTAACCAACCCTGCTATCGAGATTCCTGATGAAGTTCTCGAATCAAATCGAGTCCCACTACTAACTACTCACAACACCCTTTACTCCAATAATTCCCTCAGTTCCAGTAAAAAACCTCTCGAATTCCAATTTCTCCTGTGCTTATGCAACTTTCAAAGAATTCCCCTCTCTCTAGCACTCTCCCTGATACCCCGAGCCCTATGACAGACGACCAATTAGAACACAACTTCGACGGCTTTGATCCACATGAGCAACAAATTTATAATACTGACCGGTAACTTGCAATCCACCAATTAACTCAGCCTCACCATCAGAAACATCAACATCATCCATCAGTAATACTCCCACCCGTACACAACGCATCCTCATGAAACAAAAACACCCCACGAACGCACCTCGATGCTTAATCAATCGACCTTCATCATCACAGCTCCTACGTATGAATCGCCCTACCACTAATACTAACACTTCCAGTAAAAAATACCAGTAAACACTAAATCTATTGATTCTAGTAGATATAAGAATAGGATTAAGATCGGTACTAGCATAAGAACTGGCACTAATATATCCAGCCAAGAATAAGATAGCGTGATGAACAGATGGTGTACCAAAATTTTTTTATGAGGATGCCTCTCCGGACCTAAACTCAATAGGTCGAGTCAAAAAATATTTAGAAAAAAAAAACGCAAAAGCTGATTTAAATTATCCGGAAAAAAGTTTCGACTTTGAAAATCAAAATATGTTTCTCTCTAATTTATTCAAAAATAGACAAAAAAGGATGAAGAAAAAAGTTAGAGAGCATCAAGTTTCTCAAAATTTGCATAAATGAAAAAATTTTGTTTAATTGTCGAAAAATCTTTTTTGAGGTTTATTGATTTAATTTGTTCATAACTTAGTCGAGTGGTTTCGGCTTAATTTTTGGTTGCCGAAGAAGAGCCTGTTTTTGTGGTAATCTGGTTAAATTTGAGTAAATTTTTGGACCTAATTTTGTTAAAATTAATTAACGCACAAAACAACTTTTTTTTAAAATAATCAATGTTCAACTGTTTTTCTACACAACAAAATTTCAATTTCTAGGATATTGGATTAACAAGGAAATAACACTTTTAAAACTATCATACAACGCAAACAAAGTCAACTCGTTTGAATTCGTCGAAGAGTTGGCTAGCTCTAAAAACATCCACAAGTACAATTCTAACCTCATCCTCTTAGGAGATACACATTTGATTTATCTTAACGCACAAAAAACTTCATTACTGTATAACCTGGAAATGACCAGTGAAACAGCACCAGCACACCCAAAAGGCTAATATACTACATAATCACTTATTACAGTTTAGAAGATCAGTCGAACAGATTTATCCAATTAAAACAGACCATTTATCCACACTATTCAATACTGAACTCAGATTACGCCAGAAAGTAGTCCCCATAAAATGCACAGCTTACAATTAAACTAAATACTCAATTGAGAATTTCAAAACATTCTTAGCAAGAAAAAACTGAGACAAATTTTATGGTCATTCACTCCAGAAGAAATGTGCAGGGTTTTAAAGCTTAATGTTTTTAAAACATTAAGTAAATGTAGACCGGCTAAAAGATTTTACGTCCGAAATGATGATTACAGAAAATTTTTCATGGACGACCAATGTGTTTCACAGCTGTTGATTACATCCAGCTTCTAGAAAAACCCCTTTTTAGATAACATTCACAAATAAAACTCTACCACAAGCTCCATAACCTCTTACAAAACACTCACCATGAATTCATTGTAACTCCTGAAGAAAATAAAATCAATCCAGCACTCGAAATTCTTTAGCCACTCCTACGAACAAATAATGTGATTAGTATGCCTGCAAAGCGTTCTTATGCAATAACCCACGATTGAATCTAACTTCCCCAATAAAATTTCTTCTGATCCCGACCCTAATTTTTTACTTGTGTGTCTCACCAATTCCCTTAATTTTTACCAAAAATTTCCAAAAATGAACAAAAATTAAACTTTCGTAAAATTTTTCTATAAAAAGCTAATTATTTGCATTAATTTCTCCAAGAGAAGGCAAATTTGGCAAAAGTGAAATTGTGAATCAAAACAAAGAAAATCCCACACATTGCAATCAATTAATAATGAGTAATGATTTAAGATAAAAACTAGCCTTTTTATGTGATTTAATTTGTTAAATCCACGATTTGCCATTTGAATTGTCCACATTTCTTGAACTACTTTCCACTCTTCCGCTATATCTCCACTACGGTATTTGTGAATGAATGTACTTCTAGTTTGGCAAACTAAATGATAACTTCTTTAACTAGCTTTCACTTGCATCAAACGTTCCCTAAATCCGGTTGGAATGGGGAATTAGGTCTAAGCTGAAGTTTTTAACGCAGCTTTCTAATGTGACCGAACTAAAAACATGTATAAAATTCAGTATTTCTAAAAAAAAAAACAAATTTATTTTTTGAAAATTTTAAAAAATTTTCGCAAACTTTTGGAGTAAAAACTTTTCTTAAGTTTAAATGGAAATATCTTTTTTAAGCTTTTTTGGCCTAATTTGTTCATAATTTAGCCGAATTATCCTCTTAGGAGATAAACTTTGGAATATCAAACGCAGATAATGTTTTATTCCCGTATAACCTCGAAATGACCTGTGAAACAACATCAGCACATTCAAGAATTCTGATAGACTACATAATCACTGATTACAGTATAAAAGATCAATCTAGCAGATTTCTTCAATTATAACAGACCATTTAGCCGGAAAATAGTCCCCGTAAATGCACAAATTACGATAAAACTAAATACTTAATTGAGAAAGTCAAATCATTCTTAGCAGAAAAAACTGGGGCAACTTTTATGATCAAATCACTCCAGATGACATGTGCAGGGTTTAAAGCTAAATTGTTGCAGAGCAATAAAAATATATGGAAAGCTTAAAAGCATATACGTCCGAAATGATAAATAGAGAATAAATTACACGGGCGATCAACGTGTTTCACAGTTGTTCTCGATGAAAAAAATGCAAACATATCAAGGACACAAAAAATCAAAGAAATTATCAAAAAAAAATTAGCTTCTAATAGATTTTTTTTTTCGAAAATCACATACAAAGAATTTTAGAGTGGCAAACCTCTTCAGAATTAATTTTACTTCAGTATGATATTTCGTTTAAAAAATGAAAAAAATCCAAGAAATCTGAGAGAAAACCTTTACTTTATCAATCAAAAACAAATTTTCAGTCAAGTTCTTCACAAATATTGAAAGTAAAAAAGAGTAACTAAATCCTAATGTCAAAAATTGCCTGGCTCATCTGATTTTCCATCATGAGCTCTGAAAATTGGATGCAAAAATAAATCTCATAGATCTGACGTTCCTTCTTATTAAAATCCTGAAGAAGGCAACACACAGAGTCTTTCAAAGAAGCGGTGGTTACACCAACTTTAAAAAAAAATACGATCCAGAAGATCCAGATGACTACGGTCCAATTTCAAAAACTGGAACGCAATCGAAGGTCTTCGAGAAACAATTATTCAATCAATTAAATGACCACTTTCAGCTAACTATCTCCAAATAACACTCTTAATGAACAACAATCTCATTTGCAACACTAAATTCGGGTTTAAAATTTCCTATTGAACAACAGACGCAATCTAATAATGCACATAAATTTTTAAAAAAGCTTGTGAAAATTACAAGTTGGGTATAATAAATAAGATTATTCCGAAAGTGCAATTATATGGTAAAATAATTCATAAGCTATCGTCAACAGAAAGCAACTGTCAACAATATTGAATCAATTTGTTTTTTTTTCATCATGGGGTTCCACATGGAACTGTACTCGTACCGCTCACTTTTAGCCTTTACATTAACAATCTAAATAAGCATTTACTCGACTTTTGAAAAATAGTGCAACATGTCAAAGACTTATAACTCTTCTGTGAACACCATGACCTGGCGCTGCAAAATTTGGAAGAATACTGCATAAAACATCACAATTTTTTCCAATCCTATTCTCATAAACACAATGCCACGAAAAGAGAACTTAACAGAGGAAAAGGGTCGAAGGAAGAAAAATTTTGTTCGATGAATTTTTCATTGAGAGAAAATCGAAGTTTGGTATCATGGAGTGATTCTGGACCAGTTCTTAACATTCCAGAAAATTGTAAAATGAAAACATTACAAACAATAAAAAATCACTCAAAAGCAGAACATGATTTTTTCATTTTAAAAAATACGTGCCATGAGTCAACTACACTGCTCAGCAGTTCTCCTAAGTGCTTTATCATCAAACTTAACCATATCAATTGAAAAGCAGTTAGTGCTAAACATGCTGCAGTGATGCGAAATTTGATTCATTGTCCGATCTGGAGCTCAAGTACATCCTTTAAACACTTTCCATGTTTCTTGATTGCAAAAAACTGTCTTTTTCAGAAAACAAAAAAAAGCCGATTTGATAGGAAATTGAATATGAAAATAATGAAATTGACTTAAGCCAAAGAACAAAAAGCAATTCCTTGCTGGAAGATGAAAAGGTAAACAAATTGAAAAACTATTTTTTAAAAGATAAGTTACACTTAAGATTAGAAAAACTTTTGACTTCAAAGTGAAATCTAATAAGAATTCCTTATGATTATTTAAATACGATTACACTGTGACAACCTATGGTACATTTTTACGGAGAAGATTGTATTTTATTTAACTTTTAGCCTTTTTCCTGATAACTGTTTGCAATTACAATAACTGCTTTTGCTAAAAATATCCTATAATGCTAAATATTGATGTGAAAATAAATGAGACTTGCATTTTTTGTCTTGAATCAATTTCGGAAAGCAGTTATTGTTTTTTTAGTGGGCAATCATTTTGAACGTCTATTGTTGGAGTTTCCATATTTGTAATGTCTTGTTCCCATCAAAGTTTAGACTAGGCAATTGAAGGAACAAACTCTCTTTAATATATTTCAATAGTCAGAATGGGAAACAAAATATGTTTTTTAGAAATACGTTTGCTCCAACCAATTCAACAACACCCACAACTCCCTTTATGCTGTTTTCTGGGGAAAGGATTTCCGTACATGGCGAAGAGGATAAGTTATTTGCAGACCCAAAACTTCATCTTCATTTTCTGCTCTATAAATTTCTGTGGGAATTCTATTTGGTAAGTATCTTTTTTTACTGCAAGGAAAGAAAAACCTAAGATATGAACCACTTAATTGAGAGCGATTCAGCATTCTGGAAGTTTATCATTCTTAAGTCCTGTCTGTCAAGCAGTTCGTGCTCTACGTATCGGAGGAACAGCGGAGTACTCGCCTTGCTAGGGCATGAAAATGATCTTCTTTTTAAAAATGATGACGGTCTTTTTATCTCATCTGCAAACTATTGCCAACTTGTGCTGATATTGAAAAGATATTTTAAATATCATATTGATAACCTAGGATTAGAGCAAAAGAAATTGAAATACCGTATTGAATAAGTAGTTTGAAATCAGTCCTTTGACTTGGCAATAAGGGGCATCAAGCTGATGAGGCTTCAGGTCGAATTGCACTACAGGAACTGCAGGCCGACGATACATGAACTTAAGAAAAATTACGATCTTGATAAAAGAGAAATGATCTTGAGAAATTATGAACTTGATAAAAGATCATCATGGCCTCAAAAATCAAAAGTTGATAAGTTTTATGTACTTTCATGCTATAAATGATTTTTTTGAAAATTTGCGAACAAGAAAACTTTTAAAAAAATTTTAAAAAAATAACACATTATGCAGTACCGGATTTAACGTGGGGGGGGGGGGGGGGGGGGATTTACCGCACCCCTTGTCACTTCCTCACTCAGGGATTCGACCCCCTGACTACCCAAAGGGTTCCCCCGTTGGCACTATTTAAAACCTCTATATTTGTTTGGCTGACAAACTAAATTTCAAGGAAAAAATGATTTTTGGTGAAAATTGTCCAAAAGGTGTCTAAAAACGCTTCTTTATCCTGTTTTTTCGATAATTTTCGCGCAGTTTAAAAAATTTAGGCAAACAGAGTCTTTTTTGTGCTTTGGGAGAGCTTGGAATATCAATTTGATTGACGTCAAAAAATATTTGACCAAATTTTTGAAAACATTTTTTAAAGTCCACCTTCGAGAAAATCCTAAATCTGCTCCTGTGCACTATTAATCAAAGGCTTGATTTTCCAATCTAAAACAAAAAAGCGACAAAATTTCAAGCTGAAAAACTTCATGCCGCATTACGAGGCGAAACTGTGAACTGAATAGGCGTCCAGAGACAAGTCTTAAAAAATCTTAAAATGTTGTCGAAACGATCAAAGAAAATGACAGAACAAAGGGAGCGTCCTTGTTGCGGAATCCGCTTACAATTCCCAAAATGCACAATTTGGCCTCGTAATGCGCATTTTGATTTTCTCAAATGGACATTACTAGGAAAAACTGTGCATTTTGTGATTTTTAAGCGGACTCCGCAACAGGACAAATTAAGATTTGTCGCGAAATCCGCAACATTGCTACTTCTCTTTTATCTTTTTTACTGTTTTGATTTTCACGAACACTGTATTGCTCAAAATTGCGCCAAAAACATTCAATTATGTGGAATCCGCAGCAAAATTTGTCGAATCCGGGAAAGTTTGTGGAATCCATGAACCCTTAATAAATAATTGTAAGCGGAATCCACAAAGTTTTTACTGCTGAATCCCTTTACGTTTGCGGAATCCGGAACAAAATAGTGTGGCGAAATATTTTACATTACAGGTATTTTTAAGCGGAATCCACGGATATTTTGTAATTGGAGTCGACATAGATTTCGGAACATGTTTCAAGACTTGTCTCTGTAATCTAGGAACCTACAGACTCAAAATTTTGCCCCTATCCAGTGCACAGTTTGGCCTCGTAATGAGATCGATTGTTCCTAAACAGAACGCATTTTAGTTCTTTAAGACTACTACAATAATCTGATCGAAATCAAAAACAAAGTGAGTATTATAACGAAGCTTTGCTTTGCTTTCTGCGTATTACTGAACTGGAATTCATTGATTGCTTGTTGGAATTCAAATGACAATCCTGAATGTTCTCTTCATAAGGCCATTATGCGGAGAAAGTTCCAGATTCTTTTACGAACTCCAAAAACTGGTGAGTTTTACACAGCCTGTAAATTATAACGCAGATCTCACTACTATGATACACAAATATTGTTTTCGACCAGGTTTTTGTATTCGTCTTAAAAAACTAACCATTTGTTTTTAGCATTATTGCTCCGACTTTCGATACGAAAGCAACGGAATATTTGTGCTCGGGGTGGGTTTTTTTCTTCAGACAAATTTCGACTTTTTAACTAGCCATTTTTGACGGAATTTTTTTTATATCATTCGAAAGGTATTGTTGTCTTGAGCTCAAATTTGAAAAGATATTTCACCTGTGATCATTTTTCGCAAAGTTATGGGGGTTTAAAGATTACCATTTTGGCCAATTTGGGACAATTAACGCGCGATATATTTCGCGCTATGAACGCGTAAGCGGAGAGTTAATCCGTCTTAGAAATCGTTCCAAATTGGTTGAAAGAAGCTTATTTGCCATAATTGATTTGTTACAAGGAACTAAATCTATCCTGTTGTACTTTGTATGGCGTGTGGGGTGATAATTTTAATTTAAAAAATTCAAATTTTAGAAAAAAAAATTTTTCATTTGGTTTTTTTTTCATTTCCTTTTTTAAGGTTATTACTGCTCCATGAACCTTAAAAGGCAGTCGGAACATTCAGGGCTTCACCCTGATATGAGCAGTCTTGTTTGCATTTAGTTGAGAAGTTTTGTCAGCTCATTAACCAGTCCTAAAACAATCAGCCCATTGGTCTCCTAAATTTTTTAGGTGCAAACTGTAATGCTATAATGTTGTTTATAATGTTGTTAAAAGAAAATAACGGAAAATATATGCTTCGGGTGCTTGTTTTTTGAGACCATCGTTGACTTTTAAATTCGGCATTGTGGCAAAAAAAATTCCGTCTGAATTTTTCCAATAAATAGAGCTTTAATGAAGGCATGAATATCCACGTGTTATGGTTTTAAATGAGGTTATTGTGGTTTGAGTAGAAGATGTTGAGAGTGAGTGAGGGTGGTGCATATGCAAACTCATGTTATAAGGTAATTTATAGATTTCCGGTGGCTCCAGTTATGTATTAACATCAGGTGTAGACTCCAATAAATTAAGATAGAGAAGTGAAATGGTAAGGTTTCAGTGTGAACATTATGATTAAAAATTTTTAGAATGTACTTATTTTTTTCTTTTTAGGTTCATGGTGAATCAATAAATGAATTTTTACAGAGCAAACAAGTTTTTCCTTCATTTGAAATAAGATTGAAAACTATGGTGAGATTTGAAGTGATTCTGACTGAAGTATTTTGTGGAGCGTTGAAAAAACTGTTGCTACAAGTTGTAATTATGCTGAATTCCACTGAAACATCATAAAAAGTAAAGTAGAAGGAACTATACAAATGGCTTCATCGTTAATTCAGTTTACCGCAACTTTCTAAAAAGTAAAATATAGCAGCTAAGTGTCGTACCACTCGAACATAGCATCTCGGTACACCTAAACGCTTCTTTCAAGTGTTCTCGTTTATTGCTTTTTTATGGATTGATAATTTTGCATCTGCCCCGAAAGAGTATCTGCAGTAATTTTTCTCAAGTTTTTCCCAAATGGCTCTCGTATCTTCCCAAATGGTAATCGTAAATTTTTTTTCAGCAAGAACTAATTGAAGCGAATCTGTTGCCATCTTCAGTTTCTTGAAACTTTTTTTCTCACAGATTTTGTCAAAAAAGTTATCATAGAGCTCCAGCATTTTCAGTTTTGCATACTGTAGTATGAAAATTTCAACAATAATGTGTTTACTGTGTTTAATTGTAAATTTTAGTAGCTCCACCTCGTACAAATCTTTCTAAACTGTTTTTAGTAAATTGAGTACGTATTCGTTGAAAACTTTGTGTGTCTTTTCGTTTTTCAAAAATGTCATAATCGTGTGTCCAGATCTATCCTTCATTTGATAAAAAACGAAAGATTACCTAAACTTCCTTAAATTCTGCTGCAATTGCTGATAAATGGTTTCATCTCCTTCTCTTCTAGTATCAACCATTGAGTGGGCGGACTTATCAGAGCAATGCCTAGCAGAATTATGAAGAAAAAGGCACGTTTCAGTGCATTAAAAAACAAGTTCTAAAAAACAAGTTCTAAAAAACAAATTGGAGTTTTCAGCTTGAAGGTAGATTTCAGCATTTTTTAAGGATGTTTGAGCATTCCATTCTCAATTGAATTTTTTTTCTAGTTTTGGTTCATCCCCAGCATCTTTTCCTAAGTCTTTTGCTACTAAATTTGAATTTGTCAGAGCAGTAATACGTCTTGCTGCACAGGCCCAACATTTTAGTACAGCGAATACCTTCTTTGATTAATCCAGGCTCTCGTTTATCAAGCTTTTAATGACCAGCGCAGCATGTATTTGGGAACAAATTCTACTTGGCGTCAGCTTTAAGTTCGTTTCTACAGTCTTTTTGCCGAATTTGTGTCCACTGAGTTTTCTTGTCAGGTAATATAAAATCCTTCAACTTCTCGGCTGATAATAGATACAAAGAGTCCGTACTCATCTCTAATTTCTCAAATTTGTTCTCATTGCAGTACTTGTGAAAAAAATTGTAGAAAAACTCCAACATTCTAGGTTTGGCATATTGAAGAATGAAAAAGCATACAGTTATTGGTTCTCTATGTTCAATTGTTGACTTCAATAGTTCTACTTCTTTTAAGTTTTTTTTTCACAACATTCAATAGCCTAATTTTTTTTCATTTATTGCTTTGTGTGTCTTTTCATTGCCGTTGTATTTGGGTTTCGTGTGTCTAGATCTGTCCACACTTTGATAACCGAACGAGTAGTTACTGAGAAGCTTCAGGGTTTTAGCCACAACTCCAGAATGAGAATTCTCGCCTCCTTCTCGTCGAGCATCAACAACAGATTGAACAAAATTGTCGAAATATTTCCTAAGTGTGTACTCAACAAACCGATAATTTTTTGCAGATTGAAATCCAATGCTTAGATAGAAATTAAAAAGGGTAGTGATGATTGTGCCGTGTCCTAACGTCGTTGTGGGTTTTTCGACAAATCATTTTCCTCGGCATTTACTTATCTTGTATTCCCCAAAAACGTTTCGGCAGACGACAATATTTAAATTATTGAAGGAAAAGTTGAAAATTTGGATTTCAACTCGTCGGGAACTTTTAAATCACATTGGACATAGTCAAAAAGAGATCCGTTCTTTCTCTTTTCAATGAGAAAAAAATAACAGTAGACAGAGGTCTTTTGTAAGGGAAAGTTGTCTTGACCTGATACTTGACTGAAGAATCTGTTTTAATTTGCCCCCACCACTGACACTGAATATTGAAACCTTTTTACTGAATATTGAAACCCTTTTCTTTAATATATTCTCGTCTCAACTCATCCATTTTTCGCTTCTTGTTTCCCATTTCAATATCTGTATCCCACAAAAATGAACGGGTTTCTTGGCAGTAGCAGAAGTGAAAGTAGCAACCCATAGATACAAACACTGTTTTACAGTGATCGTAGTAGCCATCAACATGGAAACCATCAATTATTTTCTGCTTTACGGTTGTGTAAAAACTCTCAATTTTACTAGTCTCAATTCTTGATAGAAAGACATAACCATGTTTTTGAAATTTCTTGTTCTGTTCTTTCTAGCCCTGAATCGTTCACTTTTGTGTAAAGTCCGGTCGGAACATCCTGACATATTGAAAAAGTATATGACTGGCAAGCATCAATTCCAACTATTGTTTCCCAAACAGTTGACAATTTACGAATATAAGCTTGGCAGACAACTGCTTTTCGAGAAAAAAATATTGATGGACCACCAGTCACGTTCTCTGATTTTCTCACACAAGTCCTTATTCGAAAAACGGTTAGTAGAACTTGTGATTTGTCGACTTATCTGAGCAAATATTTGCCCAATTAGGAAACTTGCAACCCAGTTTCAACATGTCAATGCTTTAATATGGTAGAACTACATTTTTTTTGCATGGCTTCAAGAGTAGGAACAACATTGTTGCTGTTATATCATCGTATGAAGTCTTTGAGAGTAGTCATCTTGTGGTGTTCCCAGATTAACTTTAAAAACGAATTATTGTTGAATTTTTTTGGTGCAACTGATTGAATACGTAGCTTTTTTAGCACACCATTAAAAACTTTTTCTACAGGATTATTGTTTCTCAGTTTGCTGAAAAAGCAATCGTATGGTCGTAATTTTGTACAGTCAAGCTTGTCTGGACTGTCACACAGTTCGTAGGGGAAAATTACTTTTGTTTCACCAAATTTTTTGCTCCGCCCAGAAACTTTATTAAAACGAGAAACTGTACGTCTCTCTGAAATTGAAGGAAATGAAAACTCTCGCCTTCTTAATGTTTGCTGGCTCGACTTCTTTATCTCAAATAAGTTATGGAAATAAATAAGATTTGATAAACTTCAGATCGTACCTCCCATTTTTTTGAATCCAAAACATGGCACAATATATACATAGCGCTCTAAATGCTGTTTCAAATCAATCAGCTGATTTTTTTGAATTCTCAAGAATTGTGTAGACTTATTATCTTCCTCGCCATCCTCAAGACATTCATCTTCAAACTCGAAAACTTCTAATCTTTTGGTGAAAGATCTAGCATTGAGTTTATAAAAGATCTTTTTGACTCGATATTAGACATTGTTATCGATTTCTTGGATTTTGGTTTCCGTTTGTTGTTTGCATTTTTCAGCGAGAACTCCAAGCTGGAAGCAAAAGCAATTCTTAGGAGTTCTGAATCTTTTTGACACAAGAAAACTGAATCACCTTGCAGATTTGAAGATGTTTAGATGAACGTAGGGACATGTTTTCAAATCCAAGTAGTTGTTTCGGTTGCTTTCTATTTTTTTGTGGGAAGGCAAATTGATTCGAAGCCAAAATTTGCTACATTACTGAATAATTTCTGATCTATCTTCAGTGTAGGGATTGTTGAATCCGTTCAGATTATCGAATATTGTTTGCCGTAACGTGTACGCGTTTTTGTGATAAATATGTTGAACTCGTCGTTGTTGAATACGTCTGATATTTTAAAGAACCAGTCATAGCTGGGACATCAAAAATACTTAAAAAAAGAATCAATATCATTCGTGTGAATGATATGGTTGATGAATCTTAATAATTTCACGGTTTTAGTAATTTTTTCAAAACTTCACTTGGCTAATTCTCCAACATATTTTCCTTCCTGAATGTCAAAAACATAAATGTATATCGACAAGAAATAAATCATCAATGGCAACTCCGCAAATGTTCTTCGGATCGTATCCAGATTTTGATTTAAACTCTGTAAACAGCTGAGATGTATGAGCATCGAGGTTACTTTGGCCATGCAAAAACATTGTTAACGCACGGAAAAGAAGACAAAGATGATCTTTGTATGGTTGTTTATCTTTATTCGATAAAAGACAGTTTACTGAATGGTTTTTCAGTTAAGGGTCGGGTACTACAGAGTCTGGACATCTCATTGTAATGTTTTTTTAGTAGTGGAGCGAAAATTGTGACATTTGTGATCAACTTGATCCTCCACTTTGCGTTCTGACGTTTTTGAGCGCATTGCTCCCCGATATCAATTTTGTCAACTTTTTCCTCGTTTATAATCAAATCGACTTTTGTGCACAGTAAAAGCGGTTTTTCAATTAGAGTATTGTTTTCGTGTGCGTAGTAAAACCGATATGCCCCCGCTTTGACATTACGAAGAAACTATCCAAGAGCGATATTGGTTTTGCAGCCGAATCCAGCTTATTGAACACTTCATTCAAATTTTCTTAGACCTTTGAAAGTTAAATAATTTATGTCTCCCATTCTCCATCCGTTGCAGTATCCACCAGGAAGTGTTGACAAGCACTCAACTCCTCTTTGAGTTTCTCTCCATCTTTCCCTTCCTCCTCCACAACCTTGTTCAAGTCTGTCACCGTATCACTTGGTTTCCGTTGCTTCGCTCCATGTTGTTTTCTCCGATTTCGTTGAAGAGATTAGTAACTCGGGAACTCCTTCTCTTAGGACAAGCAAACTGTTAATTGCTTGGAAAATGGTTGAGCTTGCTTTTTGACCAGGTAATAATTCTTTTCTTGCTGATTGTAAGTGAAATAATACAATCCAGACAAAAAATAACACCTTTAGCGCATATTTTTTCATGTCGTGCTCTATCAGCTAGCCTGTACTATTTGACACAGTCCCCACACTTAACTTTCTCGTTTTTATCAAGCAACGGCATCTAAAAAATGAGAAATTTACAAAGAACCAAAAAATAGAATATTAATTTTTTGTACCTATCAAATGGGAGATTTGAAATGTCCTAAATACGTATTCAGGATTGATACTTACTTTGAATTTTTGAGAAAAAGATTGATGACTTTTTTGTAATTATTTATGAGGGTAAAAATTGTTCTTAGCGTAAAATCAAATCAGAATGAATTTAATTTTTTTGCTGTTGCTTAGAAAAAACTAATCAAATAAAATCGATTTCAACCAATCAGAATTGACCAATAGGAAAAATGATTTAATATTTGGTTTTTCCATTTTTTGAAAAATGTTCATTAAAAAACACTGGAATTTCAATCGATTTTTTAATCGATGAAATTAATAATGACTCAATATTTTTTTTTCACAATTTTTTGGACGTTTATGTTGTCCAAAACAGAGTTCTCCGACTAAATAAAGGTCTATTTAGGGAAACTCACTCAACCAAAGAGCTTACTTTTGATCCACATAGTGCCTATCAAAACTTCAACCTTACAGCTGCATTACACTTGACCAGGAAAAACTTTTTGGTTCTAGAAAATTTAAAATTAATCAAAAAGTCGTACGATCATATATCAAAGACTCTCTTTATCCCCTACCCGATACCCAAAATTGTAAAAACTCCCCAGCCAAGTTCTTTATTCCTTCATATTTTGAAAGATTTTCAAAACTCAAAATACTGCATGATTAAGTCTGGAATCAGATTTCTAGAGGCTTCTTTTGAAAAGTAAATCAATTTTGAGCTGTCATCTCCAAATTACGTCAACATCAAAGAATTTGAATATCAATTCAAACATCAGCAATTTTTCTTTAATTACAAAAATCAACAAAATCTCATTGATTCCGATTGATCACAAATGTGGAAATGCTACCTGTAAAAATTCTCTTTCTTACGTTACTTACATCAGCAATAATTCTGATTGTTACAACAAACAACTTATGGTCACTTTTGCGATTGCTTTTGTGTATATTTTTAATTATTTGGATCATTTGGGTCTCCAAAAAGGGTCCTCTGATTGAATACACCGCCATAACGTAAATGATTTTTTTTTGGTTGAAAATGACAATATGTACCAAGTTCCTATAATGGAACTTTGTTTTCGATTGGACACGACTGTTATATAAAATCTCCTTAAAAGGAAGATGAAATCTGATTAAACACGACCGCAAACCAAAAATGAAAAATCAAGTTTGATCTGTTAAAATCCTCACTCTTAACTAAAAATCATTTTATTTTCAATTTAACTACCGTCAACTACCGCCTCTCTCAGCTCAAAATCGGTCACAGTTCTTGTTTTTACTCTGTATTTTTTAGTCAACTTTTTTCTTAAAATGATCTTCACAGCACAAAACAGCAACATTATGTACTCTGTGTAATTTTCACCTGATCTAGTACAAATCCAAGTGCCAGAAACAGCGTCTGGAGTATGTTTGGCCCGAACGAATATCACAGTCAAAGTAGGGCACATGGTGGAAGTGAGGCGAAGAATTTCAACGAGCATCATTTGAGTCAAGTTTCCATAACAAAGAACTAACTTGGAACAATGCAAATGATGGAGGATGTGTCTCAGCATGTGGGAACGAACTACCTCAAGATTCGTGACTCTATATCTGTGGCTCAAATAGTCGACGACTCTTTCTTTCCTTGGGAGGAGGACAGGAGATCAGCCGAAAACTCCATCACAAGAGATGAAGATGAGGGCTTCTCAGAAGCAACCCTCAAAACAACCCTCCACAACAACCACCATCGATGGAACCTCGAATTGCTCTGCGTTCTAAAGAGAACCTCCAGAACTCTTCTGCTGCTCTACATCTCTTTGATTATTTTTTTTCTGTAAATAGTTGTTTCTTGACATTTATTTCCTTCTTTGTAATTAATTAATTTCTTCAATTGCATTTTGATTACGAGAGTAGATGAGAAGTTCAGGGTAAACCATTCCAAATAATTGAAGAACATTTAGAGTAGAACTTAATTTAGCGCTCCAATTTGGCACACAGTTAAGAAACTTGATCAGTTTTTGCACAAAAAACTGAAACACTTTTCGCATCTTGTCAAAAAATGAAACACTTTTCGCATTTTGTCTAAAAAGTGAAACAATTTCCCCATTTTATCAAAAAAAAATTAAACGATTTGGCATTTCGTCAAAAAACTGAAACTCCTTTCGCATCTTGTAAAAAATGAACCAAGTTCCGCATTTTGTAGAAAAAATTGAATCTTTTTTTGCAATTTGTTAAAAGAATTGAAACTTTTTTTGCAGATTTTTGAAACTCAGAAGAAATTATCGCATGTTATTTACAAATGTGTACAGATTTTTTTCAAATTTTTTAAAAACTGAAATTTTTCTTCTCTTCTAATAATTTCGTAAGCATTTGAGAGAAAACACATATATTATCAAAAGTTTTTTAAGTTTTCTTTAAAAAATTGACATGATCACCATTTACAGATCCAGAACCATCAATCAAACAGTCAATTGTTTTTAACAAATCAGGTTTTTGTTTTGAGTTTTGTACTTTACGAACTCATTCCAGAAATGCTGAACCTATAGTTTGTGCGGAAGCCAATTTCTGGCTGGAACATAAATAATGCCGTTTGAATTTTTTTGCGTAGTGGTCTTTTCATTGCAACACTTGGCTTTTTTTCTGCTTCTTTCCATTTCAAATTGCAATGAACAGCGCGATCAAATTGTTTGAAATCTTTGACAGTTGATGAAATAACAATCGAATAAAATTTGTATTTGTTAAGAGTGTAAACACAATCGATAGCTTGGAAGATGAAATGAAAATTATCCAATCGTTGTAAAATTTGATCAAAAGATGAGACAATCAGAAGTTTGTGGAACTTACAATTATCCAAGGAACAGTAGGAGTTATGGGTAGAGACACAATAATCATGGGTTTTTAAAATATTTTTTGTTAAAGTCACTGGAAACAGAATTAATTCGTGATTTTCTACAAAAACTGAATAAATGCTTGGAAGAGCTTGACACATAGCAACAGCAATCTGGATCATGGATTTTTGCTTAGAATTTTGGTTTTATGTAGGAGCACTAACCCCTACAAACTTCCACGATCATACATCAAAGACTCTCTTTATCCCCTATCCGATACCCAAAAATGTAAAAACTCCCCAGCCAAGTTCTTTATTCCTTCATATTTTGAAAGATTTTCAAAACTCATAATACTGCATGATTAAGTCTGGAATCAGATTTCTAGAGACTTGTTTTGAAAAGTAAATCAATTTTGAGCTGTCTTCTCCAATTACGTCAACATCAAAAAACCTGAATATCAATTCAAAAATCAGCAATTTTTGTTGATCACAAATGTGAAAATGCTACCTGTAAAAATTCTCTTTCTTTCGTTACTTACATCAGCAATATTTTTGATTGTTACAACAAACAACTTATGGTCATTTTTGCGATTGCTTTTGTGTATACTTTTAATTATTTGGATCATTTGGGTCTCCAAAAAGGGTCCTCTGATTGAATACATCGCCATAACGTAAATGATTTTTTTTTTGATTGAAAACGACAATATGTACCAATTTCCTATAATGGAACTTTGTTTTCGATTGGACGCGACTGTTATATAAAAATTCCTTAAAAGGAAGATGAAATCTAATTAAACACGACCGCAAACCAAAAATGAAAAATCAAGTTTGATCTGTTAAATTCCTCACTCTTAACTAAAAATCATTTTTTTATTTTCAATTTAACTACCGTCAACTACTGCCTCTCTCAGCTCAAAATCGGTCACAGTTCTCGTTTTTACTCTGTATTTTTTAGTCAACTTTTTCTTAAAATGATCTTCACAGCACAAAACAGCAACCTTATGTACTCTGTGTAATTTTCACCTGATCTAGTACAAATCCAAGTGCCAGAAACAGCGTCTGGAGTATGTTTGGCCGGAACGAATATCACAGTCAAAGTAGGGCACATGGTGGAAGTGAGGCGAGGAATTTCAACGAGCATCATTTGAGTCAAGTTTCCATAACAGAGAACTAACTTGGAACAATGCAAATGATGGAGGATGTGTCTCAGCATGTGGGAACGAACTAACTCAAGATTCGTGACTCTATATCTGTGGCTCACATAGTCGACGACTTCCTCTTTCCTTGGGAGGAGGACAGGAGATCAGCCGAAAACTCCATCACAAGAGATGAAGATGAGGGCTTCTCAGAAGCAACCCTCAAAACAACCCTCCACAACAACCACCATCGATGGAACCTCGAATTACTCTGCGTTCTAAAGAGAACCTCCAGAACTCTTCTGCTGCTCTACATCTCTTTGATAATTTTTTTCTGTAAATAATTGTTTCTTGACATTTATTTCCTTCTTTGTAATTAATTAATTTCTTCAATTGCATTTTGATTACGAGAGTAGATGAGAAGTTCAGGGTAAACCATTCCAAATAATTGAAGAACATTTAGAGTAGAACTTAATTTAGCGCTCCAATTTTGCACACAGTTAAGAAACTTGATCAGTTTTTGCACAAAAAACTGAAACACTTTTCGCATCTTGTCAAAAAATGAAACATTTTTCGCATTTTGTCTAAAAAGTGAAACAATTTCCCCATTTTATAAAAAAAATTTTAAACGATTTGGCATTTCGTCGAAAAACTGAAACTCCTTTCGCATCTTGTAAAAAATGAACCAAGTTCCGCATTTTGTAGAAAAAATTGAATCTTTTTTTGCAATTTCTTAAAAGAATTGAAACTTTTTTTGCAGATTTTTGAAACTCAGAAGAAAATATCGCATGTTATTTACAAATGTGTACAGATTTTTTCAAATTTTTTAAAAACTGAAATTTTTCTTCTCTTCTGTTAATTTCGTAAGCATTTGAGAGAAAACACATATATTATCAAAAGTTTTACCACCAATTACAGATCCAGAACCATCAATCAAACAGTCAATTGTTTTTAACAAATCAGGTTTTCGTTTTGAGTTTTGTACTTTACGAACTCATTCCAGAAAAACTGAACCTATAGTTTGTGCGGAAGCCATTTTCTGGCTGGAACATAAATAATGCCGTTTGAATTTTTTTGCGTAATGGTCTTTTCATTGCAACACTTGGCTTTTTTTCTGCTTCTTTCCATTTCAAATTGCAATGAACAGCGCGATCAAGTTCTTTGAAATCTTTGAAAGTTGATGAAATAACAATCGAACAAAATTTGTATTTGTTAAGAGTGTAAACACAATCGATAGCTTGGAAGATGAAATGAAAATTATCCAATCGTTGTAAAATTTGATCAAAAGATGTGTCAATCAGAATTTTGTGGAACTTACAATTATCCAAGGAACAGTAGGAGTTATGGGTAGAGACACAATAATCATGGGTTTTTCAAATATTTTTTGTTAAAGTCACTGGAAACAGAATTAATTCGTGATTTTCTACAGAAATTTGAATAAAAGCTTGGAAGACCTTGACACATAACAACAGCAATCTGGAACAATAATTTTTGCTTAGAATTTTGGTTTTATGTAGGAGCACTAACCCCTACAAACTTCCGTAATTGGGAACTTCACACAAAATTTTCCTTTACAGTTCTATTTTCTTTTATGGTTCAATAAATGTTTCATATTGTTTACTTCCATTTTCCTTGTCTCAAGAGTTCGTTTTTCTTGTTTTTTATTCATTTGATCAGTCTGTTCTCCTATTGAAAAATGTACTCAAGACAAGACAATAGTCCATATTATGTTGAGTTTTTGAAAAATCAAACAAGAATTGGGAGATTTGCTTGGTCCCAAAAGATGAAGATGAGGGCTTCTCAGAAACAACCCTCAAAACAACCCTCCACAATAACCACCATCGATGGAACCTCGAATTGATCTGCGTTCTAAAGAGAACCTCCAGAACTCTTCTGCTGCTCTACATCTCTTTGATTATTTTTTTCTGTAAATAGTTGTTTCTTGACATTTATTTCCTTCGTTGTAATTAATTAATTTCTTCAATTGCATTTTGATTACGAGAGTAGATGAGAAGTTCAGGGTAAACCATTCCAAATAATTGAAGAACATTTAGAGTAGAACTTAATTTAGCGCTCCAATTTTGCACACAGTTAAGAAACTTGATCAGTTTTTGCACAAAAAATTTAAAAAAATCACTAGAAAGTTTGCAGAAAAACAAAATTACCAGAAGGTTTTTTGCATCTTGTCAAACACTTAAAACACTTATCAAATCTTTTGAAAAAATATTGGTACACTTTCCGCATTTTGAAGAAAAAAAATCATTTTTCGCATCTTGTCATAAAATTTTAGAGACTTCTTGCATTTTTTCGAAAACAGTGAAACATTTTTCGCATCTTGTCATAAAAAAATGAAACTGTTTTTACTTTTTGTCGAAAAAACTGAAACACATTTCGCATCTATTCAAAAAATGAAACATTTTTTGCATTTTGTCTAAAAAGTGAAACATTTTTCCCATATTTTCAAAAAAAAATTAAACGATTTAGCATTTCGTCGAAAAACTGAAACTCCTTTCACATCTTGTAAAAAACAAACCAAGTTCCGCATTTTGTAGAAAAAATTGAATCTTTTTTTGCAATTTGTTAAAAGAATTGAATTTTGTTTTGCACACTTTTGAAAATCAGAAGAAAATATTGTATGTTATTTACAAATGTGTACAGATTTTTTTCAAATTTTTTAAAAACTGAAATTTTTCTTCTCTTCTGTTAATTTCGTAAGCATTTGAGAGAAAACACATATATTATCAAAAGTTTTTCAATTTTTCTTTGAAAAAATGACATGATCACCATTTACAAATCCAGAACCATCAATCAAACAGTCAATTGTTTTTAACAAATCAGGTTTTTGTTTTGAGTTTTGTACTTTACGAACTCATTCCAGAAATGCTGAACCTATAGTTTGTGCGGAAGCCATTTTCTGGCTGGAACATAAATAATGCCGTTTGAATTTTTTGCGTAATGGTCTTTTCAATGCAACACTTGGCTTTTTTTCTGCTTCTTTCCATTTCAAATTATAATGAACAGCGCGATCAAGTTGTTTGAAAACTTTGACAGTTGATGAAATAACAATCGAATAAAATTTGTATTTGTTTAGAGTGTAAACACAATCGATAGCTTGGAAGATGAAATGAAATTTATCCAATCGTTGTAAAATTTGATCAAAAGATGAACCAATCAGAAGTTTGTGGAACTTACAATTACCCAAGGAACAGTAGGAGTTATGGGTAGAGACACAATAATCATGGATTTTTTGAACTTTTTTTGTTTAAGTCACTGGAAACAGAATTAATTCGTGATTTTCTACAAAATTCTGAATAAAAGCTTGGAAGAGCTTGACACATAGTAACAGCAATCTGGAACAATAATTTTTGCTCAGAATTTTGGTTTTATGTAGGAGCACTAACCCCTACAAACTTCCATAATTGGAAACTTCACACAAAACTTTCATTTACAGTTCTATTTTCTTTTATGATTAAATAAATGTTTCTTATTGTTTACTTCCATTTTCCTTGTCTCAAGAGTTCGTTTTTCTTGTTTTCTTCATTTGACCAGTCTGTTCTCCTATTGAAAAATGTACTCAAGACAAGAAAATAGTCCATAATATGTTGAGTTTTCGAAAAATCAAACAAGAACTGGGAGATTTGCTTGGTTCCAAAAATTCACTTTGAACGCTGCTTTCAACTATTCTAGAAAAATGAGTTGGGACAACTCATAAAAGGCAACAAGTTTATCTCGGAGAAAAAGAAGGAGAAGCATTCTCGGCAGTTAGAAATAGTGTTATTCAGGATGCTGAAAACCTTAGACTTGTTGCTATGTTGGAACTCATTTCTGACAAAGAGTCAACTATGGATCAGGAGCTTGCCGGCTGCAAAAAAGTGTTTGACATAGCAGCTTACAATAGGAGGCATGATTGAGCCACGATCAAGAAGTACAATATTAACAAGCCTCCCTACATTCAGATTCACCTCTTCACTGCAAAAGAGAACGAAGCAATGAAACAAGTTGCCTATGTCAAATATACTTTGTACGAATCCAAAGAACTGTCCCAAATTATGAAAAACATTGTGTTTGTTGAGAACTGTAATGTACAATAAACTCTGTTTCTAAGTTTTTTTGTCTTGTAAATTAATTATTTAACCTCATAATTATTTTTCACTTAGTATTCGAGTTGAACAGTATGAGTTGGAATATTGGTTTTTCAAGATGTTCAATCCTAAAACCTCACAATAAATTGGGACTTTTTCATATTGTTCTGCAAGAAAATTCTCAAAAAATTTGTTAACTGTTAGAGAATTACAAAATTTACCAAACTTGCAGAAGTTGGACGTAGACTCACAAATATCCAATCTCGCTCGGAACCCATAAACAATTATTGAACCCAGCTATCAATCCAAACTTTTGTGGAGTTATTTGTATTTGTTTTGCTTTGAATGTTTTTTAATTTTACTTTTCGTCATTTATAG